>NW_015168661.1:659160-688784 GCF_001447785.1 Gekko japonicus | reverse complement strand
ACGCTCTTGCACTTTCGGGGGGATTTAAACTTCCCCCCGAAATTTTTTTAACTTTTTTTATTTTTGTGCACACGTGGGGACTGGCCAGATTGCCTGACAAGTTTCTCATGGACCTGAAACCCTCAGAAGCTGACACTGTGCTGGTTACACTGACATCTAGTCACAATTCACTTCCTCAGATATGTGGAGGAAAATCAAACACGGATTCCACTAAAATCACTTTTTAGATTATCATGCTACTAACTGCATTGACCTGCTCTATGAGTGTGGGATGCCACAGGGGGCTGTGCTGTCCCCGATGTTGTTTAACATCTACATGCGCCCCCTTGCCCAGATTGCCCGGAGTTGTGGGCTTGGGTGTCATCAATATGCGGATGACACTCAGCTCTATCTGATGTTAGGCAGCCAGTCGAACTCTGCCCCGGATGACCTACATTGGGCGTTACAGGCTGTGCCTGGATGGCTCAGACTGAGCCGGTTGAAAGTAAACCCGGCAAAGACGGAGGTCCTGGGCCGGAGGTTAGGAGTTTGGGTGTGCTCCTGGACTCCTCTCTAATGATGGAAGCCCAGGTGGCAGCCACTGCCAAGACCGCTTTTTATCATCTTCGGCTGGCTCGGCAGTTGGTCCCCTTCCTTGACCACAATGACCTGGCCACAGTGATCTGTGTGATGGTGACCCCGAGGTTAGACTACTGTAACGCTCTCTACTTGGGGCTGCCTTTGTCGCAGATCTGGAAGCTGCAGCTAGTGCAGAATGCTGCAGCCCAGCTGTTGATGGGTCTCTCTAGGAGGGATCACATTTGGCCTGTGCTGAAAGTGCTGCATAGGCTACCAATAGCATACCGGATCCGCTTCAAAGTGCTGGTTCTTACCTTTAAAGCCCTGTATGGCCAGGGTCCGACTTACCTAAGGGACCGCCTTTCCCCATATGTTCCCCCAAGGGCACTACGGTTGGGGAGTCAACATCTCCTGGAAATTCCAGTCCCCAGGGATGTTAAATTTGCTGTTACTAGAGCCAGGGCATTCTCGGTGGCGGCTCCTACCTGGTGGAAGGAGCTCCCAGAGGACATCCGGGCCCTGCGGGACCTTTCTCAGTTCTGCAGGGCCTGTAAGATGGAGCTCTTCCGCCAGGCTTTCGAGTAGGAGCCACCGCCACTATAATTCCACCACCGATATGTATGCAGCATCACACCACTACCACTAATATGTGGTTCCATCTGGGTGCGAGGTGATCCTGGAAGAAGAGGGGATGACAAGTTGTGGGACCAATGCCATTCGACTAAGATCTACCCCATCTTGCACTGACACTTTGTTGTTGTATTATATTGTTTTACTGTTTTAGACTGTTTTATCTGTTTTAATTCTGGCACTTGTGCCTCGTTGTTAACCGCCCTGAGCCTTTGGGTAGGGTGGGATATAAATCCAAAAATAAATAAATAAAATAAATAAATCATGGAAACTGCTTTGGCATAATGTGATTCTAGCTTTGCAGTCCTATGCAGGTATTCCACTTTAAGCCCATTTACTTATTTAAATTTAGACTGGAGTAACTTGCCATAGGATTGCACTGTAAGTCATGTAGGAATGCCTGTGAATTCTGCATGAGCAGAGAGATGGGGTGGCTCAGAGCCCTGAGTCCACGTAACCCCCAAACCCCAGCAGAGGAGAGAAGTTCGCAGTCAGGAGGGTATAAAATGTAGGTCTTCACTCAGCCAAAGCACCCAGTAGCTAAGCCCCTCCACTCAGTGTCAGCAGAGAGACGGGGTGGTTCAGAACCCTGAATCCACCTAACACCCAAACCCCAGCAGGGAAAAGATGTTCACTATTAGAAATAAATGATTAATGTGCTCTGCTTTTAACAAGTTCCCTGCCTCTTTGTCTAACTGCCAACAGAAAACAGAGGAGAGGCTGTGGAGCTGAGTTGAGATATGGCATTCTGATCCCATACAGCAGTCTGGGAACTCTGTTATTGGCAGCCAGCAATGCCTGTTAAGCTTTAGAGGGCTCCTATTGGTGTTTCCAAGGCTGGAGAATTCCGCCCCCTGTTGCTTTGGAGTTTTGTAAATGGTTTAACTGAGCAGAGAAAGTCCTTCTGGAAATGTGTCCATTCATGAACGGCCACAAACCACCACAAACAGCACCAAAGGTTGTGAAATGTTTGTGCCAGTCGCCCTTCCACAAACAGTGCTTCACGAACCATGAACCACCCAAAATTCATGACAAACTTTAGTTTGTGAGCTGGTTGGTGCCTATCCCTAGTCTTGTCCACACGATTGCAATATTCACACACATTCCTCAGTGGTTTGGGATAGCAACAAAGGGAAATGGTGCCCATGTAACTGTATGTCTGTGTTTAGGACAGCCTTACATGTTACAAAATTGTTGAATTTTGGTGTGAGAAGGGTTAGGAGATCTGCTGGTTAGGCTGTCCAATTAGGGACTTCAGGTATTTTGACAATAGGCAGGGCTTGGATGCTCCTCCTGTCAGAAACAGTTAAAAAGGGGAAGCCAATCTGCTGTGTCTTATAAAGGTTTGGGTGCTGTTCTTGTCGAAAACGGTTAAAAGTTAAAATATGTTCACTTCCATGTTGGAAGTCTGAATTTCTCAAATAAGAAACCTGCCTTCTCAGGCCCCAGCTCTCCAGTAACTTCAATATTGTAATACTGAGAAGACTGGAGAAGCAGAAAACAGAGAAAGAACCAAGCCCTGCATACCTCTGAAATAAACCTTTTTCTTAGTATTTTTCATCAAGCCTCCTGCGTGGTTCCTTCAAGCCTATAATCCCCACATAATGGGCGAAGAGGATGCCAGGTGGTACTCTGAATCCAAACATTGCCCTTCTTCAGGAATAGAAGACTAAGCAGTCCCCAAAGCCTCAATTAAAAGAAGACGTTTGTAAGGTGTGAAATCTAGAGACTGGGTCTTGTCACAGCAGGCTAGCCTTAATTAGAACTTTTCTAGTGCCTTGCTTTCCCTTCAAGAAGGGGCTACTGGATCATGATTAGCTTGCAGGTTCATTATAAAATAATTTGCCATTTGTTGATCTGAAAATCACTCACAGTTTACTGCTATTTATTATAATTCAGAGGAACAAAATGAGGCTAGGTGGGGATGAGGGATGCACATGTCAGATACCAAAACCATGCAGCCAAGTATAACAACCATTTGTGATTCAGATTAGGTGGTTGGCTTTTTTAAAAATCTTTTTTTTTTGCTAGCGTTTGTGAATGATTTTCTGTTTATATTTTACTGGGTTGTTGTTGAACTATTCAGCTATAAAAAATAAATGACAAAAGAAAACAAATCCTATTTGTAATGCTTGCATTACCACCATGGATGGTGTACTGGCTTTTGTTTGAAATTATTCATGTTGGCAGCTGTTTTCTCTTTATTGAATACATAATTCTGAGAGGAGCCTGGGCAATTTGGCAATGCTAAATGAATTGTGTAGTAAATGCAGAACTAATTTTGGTTCTATTTTAAAGCTTTGTAAACAAAGTATACCAGTAAGGCATAGTATAAGGTAAATGGGAAAATCTTTCTATTGGAGTCTATAAAACTATGTATTATTTCATGAGATGCTGCACTGAACTTAAGATAATAAATGAGTTCACACAGAGGCACAGTGAGGAGCCAAGAGTGTTCATCTCTGGAACCAAGGACAAGTTTCACGAAGGATGGAAAATGCTAACAGCTGTGGCAAAAATGGAAAACTACACACACCAGCACTGAAACCATTTTTTGACTGAGCCAACAAAACACCCATAAAGCTGACGGCCATACCACCCTGAACACGCCCGATCTTGGAAGCTAAGCAGGGTCGGGCCTGGTTAGTACATGGATGGGAGACCGCCTGGGAATACCAGGTGCTGTAGACAGCAGACACACAAAGTCCAATAAAGGAAGCTGGAATCAGCCAAACAACTGTTTGAAAAGATGGTCTTGGGGCAGCTTTATGTGTGTTCATATGAAGCTGTCTAACGTAAGTTCGTCTGGCTCTGGTCAGTGTCTGTCTAGTAGACTCTGGGCACCGTATGTAATCTGCCTTGAGTTTCACAATACTAAAGAAAATCAAGATTTAACTGTAATAAATAAATGATACATACTATAGCAGCCTGTATTAGGGTTGCCAGGGACGATTATCCTGGTGGTGGGGTGGGTGGGAGGGAGTTATCTGGGAGTGTTGGGGGCGGGGTGATATCAGCACACTGGAGTCACACGGAAGTGACATCATCACACTGGGGACATCGTGTGTCAATGCTCTAGTATTTTGGCTAAAACCAAAATGCTAGAGCATCAATGCATGATATCCCTGGAGTGATGATATCACTTCCATGTGATGTCATCACACAGACCACGTCAACCTGCAATGGGCCTCTTTGGGCCAGTGGCAGATTGGAGCTCTGAAGACTGGGAGATCCTCTGGCCAGACCAGGGGTCCAGCAAACCTAGCCTGTATCTCTGAATGTATAGTTCCTAGGTAGATCAAAAATATTTCAACATCTATGACATATTCTTCTCCTCCTCGGCCATAGCCTCCTTTTATTATAAATCAGAAAGAGGGACAATTGTTTTAATAGCAGCAGAAATGCTAAGGAATTGCACTTAAGCATATCAGTGTGATGCCATGGATAAGCAATACTGTCCACTCACAGCTTTTTCTGGAACAAGGTGCTTTTTCTACAAACAGGGGTCAGAAATCTTTGCAAAAAATCTAGGCACTCTGGAGTGCTATACATCTTCAGCTTCCTGATCGTATTAGAATTCATCAATCTTAAACAGTGTCATATAAATACAAGTCAAGAGATTTTTCTAAGGAGCAAAGGGTAAAAGTGATTTATATCTCTGACAAACATAACAGACTACTATAATGTGTCCTGGGTCATTATAGATTGAATCTTTGGAGTAGTCAGTAAGCCAAGGTGTTTTATTATAAAAACATCTGTCCGTAGGGGAAAAATTGAATATTCAGAGTCTTCTACATAGAGAAAGGAAATTGGAAGTTTTGCACTAAAATATTCCAAAGTCAGTAATCACAGGCCCAAATTTTCTAGCTGGAATAAATTATGTAAAACTATAACAAATTAGAAGGGTATTCATAATGTGATCTGCCTAGTAGTATGCATGTTCCTATGGGAAGAGTTTTCCTACTCTTGTGTCTAGTACTTAAAAGATAAAGGTTCCCTTGCTCGAAAGCCAGTCGAATCCGGTGCTCATCTCCGTTTCAAAGCCGAAGAGCCAGCGCTGTCCAAAGAAGTTTCCGTGGTCATGTGGCCGGCATGACTAAACACCAAGGCGCACGGATCGCTGTAACCTTCCCACCAAAGTGGTACCTATTTATCTACTTGCAATTTCTTGCTTTCGAACTGCTAGGTTGGCAGGAGCTGGAACTAGTGATGGGAGCTCACTCCATCATGCGGCACCCGGGTCTCGAACTGCTGAACTACTGACCTTCCACAGCCTGCAGTTCAGCGTCTTAACCACTTGAGCCACCGCAGCTCCTGTACTACGTCTAGTACTTACTGACATAGTAATTAGATCAGGCCTCTCTACAAGCATTGGCCCTGACTAGGCTTGCCAAGTCCCCCCAGGGGGTGGGGAAACCCCCGCCCCAGAGGCCCGTTCCCCGCCGCTGGCGGATTGGTCCCCGGGGGGAACTCACCCCGATATGCGCGTCACCAGGAAGTGACGTTAGGACGCCGGGCACGCTGGGGGCGGGGCCACGACCATTGGAGGGAAAACTCTATGGTCACTTCCTGATGATGTGCGTGCGGTGGGAGTCCCCCGCTACGGCTGAGAAACAACTTGGCAACCCTAGCCCTGACTTACTGGGGACTGCGTTTGTGGCCCAGGCCCTGGAGCAAGCAGGGGAAAGCCATTTCCAACTCTGCTCCGGTCATGTGGAGTTCAGGAGACATAGTCCCTTCAGCAGCTCCAGGCTGGCCAGTCACATTCTGCCAGGCCAGCCTGGGAGGGGCAGGGATTGTTGGATGTGATGTCCCCTGCCTCAGACTTCCAGACTGAGTGGCAAGAAAGGCTACTTACCTAGATAGGCACACTGACCTTTCTTCCTGTATCTACTCTTCTGCCACTGTTCTCTTTGATATGCAGATTGCAATCTCAGGACTAATTTCCCTTTCCTGCTTCTCTCTCTCTCTGAATGAAGACGTGCTCTTTAACAGCACACACGAAGAGAGGAACATGCTGTCCTCTCTTGGCACCATGAGGCAGATGGGCCTCTCACCATCTGCCTCCATCCTTTAGCTAGTCAGTTACTAATCTATCAATTCTGACACAGGGTGTTGGGTGCAACTACAAAATGTCTGCCACAGGAGGCAGAGGCAACAATAAAATGGCTGCCAAAGGAGATAGAGGCAACAATAAAATGGCTGCCAAAGGAGACAAAGGCAACAATAAATACATAACCCTCCAGCATTTCAGGCAGAAGCTCTGCTCAATAGGATGCCTTTCAAAATGAGCATATCATTTAAAATATTTTCTTGCAGACACAGTTTACCTTCAGTCACACAATGAAGATCCTCGTGCTGTTGCGGTAGCTGATATGAAGTGATTTTTTATAATCTGTACAGCCAACCTAATGGCCAATCAGAAGCCCTGCTGGGCAAGTCCCACATATTCCCACCCAATTTCTAAAACCACTTGGCAGGCACCCAGAAAGGTATCAGCAGGTGCCATGGTGCCCATGGTCACCATGTTGGGTATACCTGCGACAGAGAATATGGGAGGAGGTCATCTTTCAAGTACCTCAGCCCCAAGCTATTCACTATCACCTTCTACAACTGCTGAACTAAGAAGTACTGCAGCACAGTGCCCACTACTCCCAACCTGGCCAGCCTCTCTAAAAGGATAGGATGGTTGATAGTATCGAAAGCTGCCAAGAACTTCAAAAGAATCAACAGAGACACACTCCCAGAAAAGATTAGCAGACAGGGTGTCAGTAGGTTTCCAGACCCCCAGTCTGGGTGGGCTTTCCCCCAATTTTTGGGGCTTAGATCTGCTGCCGGCCAGTGGAGGAAGCCCCACCCCTGAACAGGGACAACATTGGGCAACGTCCTCGATGCAATGGAGTCACCCAGAAGTGATGTTATCGCTTTGCCGACGTTGGGGGTGACACTCTAGTTTTGGGGCAAACTCTATGGTTTCAAAGTCAAAAAACCATAGAGTTTTGCCCAAAAACTAGAGTATCACCCCCCCCAACATCAGCGATGCAATGACATCACTTCCAGGTGCTGTCATCATGCCATGCGAGCTTCACATGCATGGCAGAAGATCCCAGGCCGCAGGTAGGGCTTGGCAACCCTAGTGTCAAGAAATTGTCCCTTTTAGAGAGGATTTTCCTGCTCTGAAGAAGTGAGCAGTGACTCACAAAAGCTCATCCCTTGCCACTTATTTTGTTAGTCTTTAAGGTGCTATTGGACTCTTGCTCTTTTCTCCTGCTATGAGTTAGCCTTCCTCCCCACCCTTTTCTTTCACAGCTGTCGTCGCTCCCACAAGTTAGTTTCTCTTCAAGGCCGCTTTTCCAGGGTTAGATAACATGTTGCAGCTGAGAAACTTGCTGGGAGCTGTTAGTTGTTCTTACTCTGGAAAATTCCTTAGAGTGAGCCTAATGATTGGTTGATGGGGGTCACCAGGCTATAGCCAGTGTTTCCCATAAGAACAGCTATGTAGAGATGTAGCTATCTTTCTATCCTTTCCACCACCCCACCAGAGATCCTGCTTGTATTATGCTCTGGAAACATCTATCCTCGAGGAACATCAAAGCTAAAAAGGGTTAATGTGAGTGGTTAGAAAGTTAGTTTTATTGGTTTCTGTGCATTTTTCATTGCTGAACTGTATTCCTTTTTTAAAAAAAAACTATTTCTTTGAGATTCTATTCAATAATTTTTTATTCTATATGCTTTTGTGCGAGTTCTCTGGACCAATCCCAGGTAAGTATCGGCTACGTTACCACTCCAACAGTCTCTCTGCCTTCGCACAGGGCAACTAATCCTATTTCTGTTCCAAATCTAGGCCTGATTCCAGATTGAATTTAGTGTAGATAATCTGTCTGAAGCCGTTAGTTCATTGAATACTCAAGTATTTTGCACAAGAATGGAATAGTGGCCACTAGGCAATAATTATTTAGGTAATTTGGATCCAGAGACACCTTCCTCAAGAGGTGTCTCACCACTTCTTTTTAAGTGGTTGGAACTGCACCCTCCTGCAGAGAGGACTTTATTACCCCCCAGAACCACTCATTCAGTCTGACCAAGGCTAGAAACTATCAGTCACAAAGGGCAAGGGTGGAGCCTAGAAATGACGGTTCGTGCATTTCATTACCCCTCCTCAACTGAAAATCATCCATATATCTAGGACCTGGCGATGTTCCAAGAGAATCCTAAAATTGAACTGAATCAACCATTGCATCTACGTGGGAAATTTTATCTGCAAAAGGCATCACGAAAAAAGTCATAGTGAATGTGTACATGTTCTGGGTCCATATCCTCAAAACCTGTGACAGAAGTCCCCTTAACAATCTGGAAATGCCCCCCTGGATAGTATGGTCATGAAGCAAGTTCACTTTGCCACAACAACAAACTAGGCATGATAATGCATTCTCACCTGTGTTCAGCCACATTGGCTTCAAGTTTTCTTTCACTTGCATTTCTAACCACCTGTCCAACTGTTTCACCACCCCCCATTCCTGGGTAAACCAACCAGGGACCATTCTTGATTCTGGAGCAACAGTGCCCACCACACAAATAATCTCTGCATTCCATATACTGACCAGGTTTTCTACAGGAGGGCTAACCTTCCTGTCTGGGAAATTCCCAAGAGACACCAGGAAATCTTCTGGATCCATCACCCTCCTGGAACTATCCTAAATGGTCACCCACTTTTGCATATGTTCTGAGTGTTTGTGAGGCTAAACCTTACCATGCAATGGCCTGTCTGTGACAAGAGCAGAGTGGTAACTTATAATGGTAAACTGCATCCAGCAGACCTCTTAAGAGGCAGCATAGAAATCTAAACATATAAATAAAATCCCCCAGTTACCAAGCCATGTATTTCGTCTGCAGAGAATATCCAATTAAAAGTATATGCCCCTCTAAATGCGTAGAAATCAGAATGTTCTGGGACAACTCCATGGTTCTCATGGCAGCCATGAAGTCTTGAGCCACACCTATTAGGACAGGCTCAGCATGAACAGCCCTGGGGTCCTTAATGCAGCCAAGAGATCAGGAGGGGACTATTCTGCCTATGCCCCACCAGGATTACATACAAATATAATGTTACTTTCAAATATTGATAATGGATCCAATTCACGTTCACAGAAGCAAACGACTGCCTTTGCACCATACTTAGGAAGTATCTTACAACTTCTGCTGAAGAATTCCTTGTTGCTTGGACACAAGGTCTATTTCTGCAGGGCATGGACTGAATAATAAAATGCAAACAAACAACAGCATTTAATCTGAACTGGACTCTCACAGCACAGGTCTGTGCATGTCCTCTTAATGTTTCTTGTAAAAGGACACACTCATGCATAAGGAAGTACCAAAAGTAACCTTGGTGCTTAAACCCCACACTGATATCTGTGGCATAAGTATATTTGAAGCACACAGATAGGGACGGAGGTTTTATTTTTTTATTTTTTTTGTTTGCAAATGGGCTGTAGTCTAATGACACAAACTAAATGGGTCCTCAGTTAAAAATAAATTAGCCGGCACAAGCCAAAACGCAAGGAAAGCTGTGTCCATTTATTTTCTGAAATGCTTTGCTTCATCACACACTATTATGCATAAAAGACTGCATGGGTATTTAGCTAAACCAAATCCTTATTTGGCCAATTAACGCAGCCAGTAGCTTGATTTCCTGCTCTGAACGCACCACGGTTGTGGCAGCCAGGTTGGCTGAATCTATGTGACATGACACATAGTGAACACAAATCACAATTTTGTATGCTAGGAGGTTAAGAGTGCTGTGCAAAATTATAGCTTGTGCCCACAGTGGGTTATTTTGGTGACTCTATTCACCATTAACATGGTGCAAAGAAGGAATGAGAAGTAGTCAACAAAGTTATGGTCAGGAGAGAGACACACACAGGCAGAAGAGCTAACATAAGATCCCCGCTCAGGGGTCATTTCGTAGAAAAAGAGGTGCAGGAGCTCATTAGCATAATCCATTAGCATAACTTGTTTGCATATGCCACACCCCCTGACATCACCAGAAGTGTGTCAGAAGGCAACACCCACCGCTCAGGCTCCACTGGACTGTTTTGGATTGCTAGCTATTGGGGGCGGGGGAACGTGCAGATCTGCCCTCACAGAGGAGGGAGAGCTTGTACTTGAATTTAAAGGTGCCACTGGACTGATTTGGACCGGAGGGGCGGGGAGGGGGGCTCTGCAGCTTACCTGGCTGCTTCTTGCTCTGACTGCTGGGAGCAGGGGGTGGGGCTTGTTGCATGTGCCCACCCCATGGGCTCTTTACTGCCGGAGCTCCGCTCCTGTGCACTCCTGCAGGAAATGACCTCTGTCCCCGCTAATGATAATCAACAAATGAGAAGCCAGACTCTTAAATGCACAATTCCTTCCAAGAGAACCCCAACCCCGCATAAGAACGTCAAGTCCACATGAAATTGTGGTCGAATCTGTATTTGCATTTTTAAATCAGTTTCGTGCTGCTGTGATGTCATCAGACTCTGGTTTAACTACATTGTCAGTGCAAACAATCTGCTCAACTGCAGAGCTGTGTGTTTTTGTGGTGTGTGTGTGTAAGTGTGTGTGCTCCAATAAGGTGTGTACTCCACTTGCTGGCCTGGGATGGGAGTGTGCAGTAGTGACACTGACTTCCAATTTGTGAATAGGAATGAGCAGGGAACCAGTGGAGCTTTTCTACAGACAGAAAGATTTCTCATGTCATCCACTTGCAACCCCAAATAGCTCCCCCCCCCCTGTGTTGTTCCTTCTATCTGCCGAAATGTTCTGTTGGATCCAAGCCTATGTCTGCACCTATCAAGAACCAGGAGAATATTTATTTTAAAATATTATACCATTTTTTTGCTCCAAGTCTCTGACCCCTACCCAGGAGTGGTTTCTATTGAGATCTTTCTTAATCCAAACATGGCCCCATTCTGTGGGCCTTCTGAACCACACCATGGGACTCTGGTCAGAATCAGATACATAGACAAGTGGGAAAGTCATGGGATTTAGGTGGAGAAATCGCATCCCCTCCCCCACTGGCTCATTAAGCCACCCCCTTGCCAGATCCCACTTCTTCCCCACCTGCTGGCCTTCCTGCGTTACTATTGCCTCCGGAGCTCAAATGGTGGATGTGGCGTCTCCTGCTTCTCCCATTCTTGCCCACATTGCTGCCACAGACCATTTCTGCAGTGATGAAATCCCCCGCATTAGCATTTTTAAATCTCCAAATTATGGCAAAATTTCCACAGTAGATTTTGCCTCCACGGGTGCAGACCCAAGGTTTTTGCCTTCTTACGCCGCATTTTCCAAATTTCCGTTTTCAGCATTTTTGCCCCCTCAGGTCTGGAACTTGCATTTTTCTAGTCGGGAAATCCTGGACACAAAGTTATTTCTCCGCCATGCCACCATTTCTTGCATCACTTTTGCATGCTCACCCCACCCACCTTATTCACGTCACCACTGTCGTTTTTCCGGAGGCATTAACCTTTTTTTTTTTAAATAAACTTCTCACACTATTGCGTTGCTTAACTGTCAATACGAGCTGGTTGGGCGGGTGAGTTATTGACCTCACCAACCCAGTGCTGCATAAAAAAATTATACTTGACTTTTCTGTCTGTACAAAATTGCTATCATGATGTATTTTTTTCAGTATAGATATAAGTTGTTTTGGTGCACTCGAGTGTGTTCTGAAGTTTATGCTTTGTAAATTGGCCGGGAATCCTGGAGGTCTCTTTTTGCCATTTTCTGTGGATGGGAAGACCAAGAGCAGAAAAAATACAGCAAACAAAATAGCGAGGTGTGCACGCTGATGCGGGAAGGCATTTAAAATTTAAATGGAACACTTCGTGGTGGGTACATATGTGGCCAATCAAAATGGTGCTTCCACCTCACGATTGCATTACAACACTAATGCACATGCACAAACAAAAGGGGGGGGGAATGGCCACATCAGTGGGCACTGCATGCCAGGTGACAAACATTCGAAGTTATTGTGGAAATCATGGGGTGGGTCAAAGCCAAACGTAGGAAACACCACGGGGAAAGACCTACTGCGGAACTAGTGCTGCAGGCTCACAGCATCGAGTGGGAGCTCAAAGCGACACGTGAGAGGTAAAAAGTAAAAACGTACTGCGAAAATGGTCTCAAGCAGCTCACACATTAGTGCCCCCCCCCCCTGCAATGACTCCCACTATTCCCCTGCCTGACTGTCCACCTTGCCACTGCCTTCTTGGTTCACAGGGTGAAAATTAGATATACTGATGATAACCAGTTACATTATTAATAGGGCATGTTAGTTATTGCATCACTTCAAGGCACAGAACCAAAGTTTTATGAACGCATTCTACAAGTGGGAGTTGCTAGGCATCCCTGAAAACTTGAAGGGCCTAATTTTTAAAAAAGGGCTTCCAAGTAGTTATGTCCATGTGTGTGTGTTGTGGGACTGGTTCAAGGCCACAGCACTGGGGGAGGGATAATTAATCCTTCCTCCAAACCAGTTCTCCCACAAATCCCCCCCCCCCAACTCAGTTGTGGTGTGGAATAAAGATACAGACGCACAATGGGGAAGGTAATTTCCATGGAGAATCATTCACCACGCACCTTTCCTAGTGCCTAAATTGTTTTAGAAAGGGCTTCTGATTGACTGTGCAGTTTTTTTGTTTTTTTAAAAAAATCCATTGCTCTGGCAGCAGCCACCACCACATCACAGAGGTCTTCACTGTGTGAAAATAAGCTCTGTATATGCAAGAATATGCTTTTAAACAATATGCTACTTTGATTTGATTTAAATCCTATTAAGCATCGCTTCTGCCTGAAATGTTATAGAGTAATTATTAAAATTATGCATGACTTCACTCTCTGATATTTTGTAGTTGGTTCTACCTCCTGTGGCACCTTGTGCCAGAATTCCAAAGGTGCCCCCAGGCTCAGAAATGTCACAAACCCCTGCCTAATCCAATTTACACTTACAGAAAAATTGATCTCATTACAGATCTCCTGTGTAGCATTCTGGCTGGCCCTTTAAATGAGTAGCAACACATTCTTCACTAGAATGACCTATTATTTATAAATACACACAATAGTTTCTAACCTTTGAATTTTAAGAAACAATGACTGAAGCATTTTTATGGTGTCTAGGATATCCAAATGGATATGTTGGAGCTCTAAAATTATAGTTGGGCTCTAATTTTATTTGAAAAACAATTTTGTAAGGAGTTAAAGGATTGAGGTAGTGGAACAGAGTCCACTCTCCCACTTTATCTCCCACACTATTACTGATGTTCTGATTTCACTCAGATGCTAGCTGACATGTCCATGGCTCACACTCAGCTTATAGAAAAGTTTCTTTGCTGGAACAACTTCAAAAGTGCTACTCTTTCTTATGGTGTGTGAATGTTTTTATAGCTTCCAGAACGCATATTGCATGGAAGTCCTGGTATTTTTCTTCTAGGGTGTTTACCCACACAAATAAAGATAGTTAGCTCTTTCCTTTTAAAAAAGGTTTTCTGTGGTGTTTTTTTTTAATGATCATTTCCCTAGAAAATTGACACATGATCAAAAATAGTTTTAAAGCTCCATGTTTGTTGTTTATTTTTCAAAAACATAATGAAATCCTAAGGAACCATTCTGGAGATGTTGCATACCTCGTCTCACTTTAGCTAGCCGCAGCAAAACTTACTTGGGAACATTAACGTATTTCTCATTGCTTGTTTTACAAAATGTATTCCATATCTCTTCCACTGATTTGGACGAACAAAATCTTATGAATGAAAATGAACGATACAATCCAGTCAAGCCCCTTTAAGTCCCATTGATCTCAACAGAAATGTTGGGGTATCTCCAGTCTCTACCCACTGAAATCCATGGGACATAAAAGTGTTTAACTTTAGTTGGATCGTGCCCTGAATGAATAAGTAGATGGGCACAAAAGGATGCAATTATCTTAGAGAGATTTATTTAGAGGAGGATAATGTGGCATATCAAGTCGGAGATGCTCAAGATCTTCTTGACCTCTGTCACACACCAATGTTACCCTGAATATTGGATTAGGTGTGGAAAACTGCACTGGTCTCATTAATACTTGTTTATCTCCTTCCTCGAAGAAATGAAGGTCAACTATTCAAGCACATGAATTCAAGTGTTGTTTGTAAGCTTGTGGGGTATGGTTAGATGATCCCCATCCCTAATATATCTATTCACTCAGAGAACGTGCAGGATGGTCAAGAGTTTGTCCTGCTCTACCAAACTAAGGGTCAAATTACGCAGTACATAACAGTTTTCACAGGATATATTTCTGTCACACTGCAGAATCTACATTTCCTTGAATGTCAAAGATCTTTTTTATACAGTGCAATTTTAAGCAGAGTCACACCCTTCAAATGATTTCTAATTTCACTGGCTTCAACCAGGATTGCCAGGTATCCCTTGGCAACCAGCAGAGAGGACTTACTGGTAGCTAGGGAGGCCTACTCTATTTTTTCAGCCATGTTGCCAATGACACAGTGATATAATCATATGACAGGCAATGTGACGATGCTCTGGGCATAAGCTCTATGGTAGAAGCCATTTTTTACTATAGAGTTTTTGCCCAAATATCACAGGCGACACCGGCCTAGGGCTCTTTTTGCTGTCAGTGACATGGCTGAAACACAGGGCGAGGCAACCCCTATTGGCCATAAGTCTCCCTGCTGGCCAGCTGATTGGTGGGGGAGGCATGGCTCGGTGGTGGGGAATTCCCTACCCTAGGTGGGGGCCTGGCAGTTCTGGCTTCAACAGACTTAGAAGGGTATAACTGTTTAGAATGTCCCTGATAGTGACTCCAGTTTAAAAACATTAAAATAATTTAGATTTGCTATTATTTTGTCTTTTCATACAACACTGCTCCCTAGGGCTGCCAGCCTCCAGGTGGGGTCAGGAGATCTCCTGGAATTACAACCAATCTCCAGATGACAGAGATCAGTTCCCCTGGAGAAAATGGCTGCTTTGGAGGATGGACTCTATGACATTATACTCCACTGAGGTCCCTTCCCTCCCCAAACTCCACTCTCCAAGTACTCCACCCCCAAAATCTCCAGGTGTTTCCCAACATTGGGCTGGCAATCCTACTGCTCCCTAATGGGCATGACACTCATAAAGAATTGTCTATATTTGTATGCTTTCTTTTCAACCACTCAAAATTTCCTCCCTGGATATTGGATTATAAAGAGCATATCTCTCCTTATATATAATTGCATTTTGGTGTGAACATTACACATGCTCCCAAATCAGTTGGCTCCGTATGTGTCACTCAGAAGCTGTCCCTATCCACTGGCAGCATTGCCTGAGTCTCGCCTCCAATATTCTAAACAGTTTGCTGTTCCTCTCCCCCCAGTAGCCAGTCGGAACACAGAGGTCATTTGAATATACAGCCTAATTGGCCTTTGCCTCTAACATTCTAAACAGTTTGCTGTTGCTGTTGGGAATCATTCAATGTGTCCTGAAGTAAAATATATATCCCAATCTTCCCTTAAACAGTCACTGGAGTTGCCAAAATACATATCCCAATCTTCCCTTAAATGGTCACTGGAGTTGCCAATCTCCCTGTGGGGCCTGGTGATCTCCCAGAAATCAACGTGTTCCCCAGCCACAGCACATCATTTCCCTGCAGAAAATTTCACAGCTATTACAATGGCTGCTTTGGGCAGTGGACTCTATGGCATTATACCCCACTGAAGTCCCTCCGTACCCCAAACCCTGCCCTCCCCAGGCTCTACCCCTCAAATCTACAGGTCTGGCCTTCCCCTTAGTATTGCCAGCCTCCAGGAAGCACCTGGAGATCTCCAAGATCAGTTCTCCTGCAGAAAATGGCTGTTTTGGGCAATGGACTCTATGGCATTATACCCTGTTGAGGTCCCTCCGCACCCCAAACCCTGCCCTCCCCAGGCTCTACCCCTCAAATTTACAGGTATTTCCCAACCCAGAGTTGGCAACCCTGTAACTGGCTACGGAGCCCCTTTCCAGACCCTTGGAACCAAGAAGACATGGCATAGGAGGAGGTGCTTTTCTACCTTAGCTGCCACTGCATAACCCCAAATCAACATAAGTCATAACCCTAACCATACCTGTTACCATAAGGCTGTCCTCCCATTCTACCCACTTGGGGCAGCAAAATGACTCGAGACATCCCTGCCTTATAGCTAAGCAGAAGGACATAAACATGGCTTGCCTCCTTCTAATTTCCCCTTCCCTCTGCCGCCCCACCAGCCACAGCCGGAACACTCACCTGGAGCTTCCTTCTAGAGCTCATTGTATTTCTTCCACAACGGGCCTTACTCCTAGTTCATAAATAAAGGCCAAAATCTTCTTAATGTTCCTGAACAGATTTTCTTTTGGAGCTAAAATAACCAGGATTCTTAATTGCCCATTAAAGACTAACACGTTTTTATGGTAGCATAAACTCTTGTAGACCATAGCATGTTTTGTCTGGTTCAGATAATCTATGAATGTTCATTTACTCACAGCAATAACTGCTCAGGAGTGATCTGCTTCTGTGAGCAATGTGATGTTGGAGGAAAGGATTTATGCAAGATTTCAGTTCCTCCTCCCTGAACAGCAAATCAAATCAGAATGCAGTTTTCTTCTAGTTAAAAAAACTGATAGATTGTCAGAACTAGTTCTAGTATGGCAACAGTCTTGCCTATCAAGACTGTCGGTTTTATCTTACTGTAGTCCTATCCGTTATTTCTTAGAGCAGGGAGGGGCTGTAACTATAAAGGAAACTCCCCAATTAGGGGTGTCAGCTATGGCTGCAGAATTTGGGGAGTGAGTGCAGCAGGGATGTGATGCCCTCTGAAGCTGGGGAACTCATCTCTGCAGTCTGGAGATCAGTTCTAACTGTAGAAGAACTCCAGACCCTACCTGAAACATGGCAGCCTATCCCAGTGGTGGACAGGAGGAGTGGCATGAGCATGGCAAGGTAGACATTGGGAGAGGGAAGGGCTAAAAAAGTGTCCAAAATCAGGGAATTTCTCACAACAGATCTCACTGCAGGAAAGAACGTTTCACGTGGATGCATGTTTTATCTGGAAACCACAGAACCTATCAAAACAACCTATATACCCTAAATCATGACAATATTTGTGAAATGAAAAACAGTTTCCATACTGTACCTATTTTCCCGAATGCTACAGTGCAGAAGACCAGAACTGTTGTATTCTGCATAATACTAGAACAGGCAAAGAAGTGCAGAGTTCAAAATTCAGCTTTCCCTTTTTTTTTTTTTTTTTAAAAAGAAGTTTTTAGCCCTTATAGATGTGAAGACAGGTTTGCATGCCTGAGGGGAAAGGTGAATGAATCTAATAAAAAATTCCACTCAAGTTGGGCTTAGAGAAGTGGCTCAGCATCTCTGTCTTTTAAAGATGCTGTCACCTGCATAATGTAAACAGTGGCAGCAATCTTAAGAACACGATCCTGGGCCTAAAATTGGGCCAAGTTCTGCTCCCAACATTCCCAAAGGACAGTTTTCTTTTGGTATAGACAAAGATACCAGGAGCATAAACCAATCCCAGAAATCTACTGGTTTTACCAATGAGATTGCTTTAAAAAAAAAAAAAAAGCCCAGTCAATGCAATGTAATATCCCATGAGGTTTTTAAAAACAAACAAACAAAGGGAAACTGAGCCAAGGAAGCACAGAAGTGAAATGTTGTATCGGTCAGCAGGTTGCTGCAAACAGTGGGCTTTCATTGGTGATATGTGCTAAGGAAGAAAAACACAATCCCCAAATACCAGTAACTGTAGTAATTAACAATGATATATTTTTTTCTCTTTGCAACAGATGTGTTGGTTTTCTATAATCTTGGTTTCAAAGTTTGGGTATTGTGAAATATTCACTTCTGCTGGTCTTCGAAATGTTAACATGGCACTCAATTTTATTGTGTTTTTATTGCTGTTTTATTTATCACTGTTTGGGCAGCGGTTTTTGTTATATTGTAGTGGCCCTTGGACATTAAATTGGATTATATATACATATACATTGCATACGCGCCATTAGGAGTTGCGGGTATGTGAATGAAGTGACGTTCTCATGAGAACATACCTAAGTGCAATTAATTTTAAACAATATAAGCTAAAGTTTGCACAATCAACCTTTGATCATGTACTAAAAAAACCAGGTGCATAATATCCAGCTGGAGGCTCTAGTAACTGCAATGCAAGTCCCCTTCACTGTATTTAAAATGTATCTTCTTTTATGGGCTTCTAAAATGTATGCATTTTAAAATGCCAAAAATAGTAACACCTGTTACATATGGCAGTATGGAGAATGTAGACAGGCTATAAAAATCGCATACGGAGTTATATTAATCCCAGCAGCTGAACTACAGTAGGAAGAAGTAATAAATATATTTACCAAGCACAGCAACATCATATCTGCAGAGTAGTAAATGGATGTATCTGGCTGGAACTCATCTAGTATTACTTTATTATTTTACAAACTTGGAAATTGTATTCATTCCCATCTAGAGAAAGCATACCAAGTTCATACCAAAGTCTGCTTTGTTAACTCTGTCTGTGTGTGACTGAAAATGAAAATGGAGGTGGGGGTTAAGCAAGATAGAAGAGGGTCTTTAACACCAAATGTAGAGACCACCATCCCGTTGTGAGTATGTGTGTGTGCACACTGGGATGGATACACTCTTCTAACAGACATGGTATAAATCTGTGATCAGCGAGTAACCTCTTAGAGGGTGGGGCTCAAGTTGTACTCTCCTGAGCCCAATCTAATATCCTGTAAATGTCACTCCCTTGAAGAGAGAACACAAAGAGATTTGCAGTGCAGTACTCTGCATGTTTACTCTGAAGTAAATCCCATTTTATTTAATGGAGGTTACTCCCAGGTAAGTATTTTTTTAAAGTGCAGCCATAGCCAAGGACATCATTGGGGTATGAGATAATCTTGCTCCCTTCCATAATAGTTCTGTCTCATGGAACATAAAATTAGGCTTGCTTCATATGCCTAGACCTACCCCATCACTGTGAATATGTTACCTATTAATTTATAAAAATTACATATTGAATGTATGTAAAGGTCAAGGTTTCGCTTGCTCAAAAGCCAGTTGAATCCACCTCTAGGGGGCAGTGCTCATCTCTGTTTCCAAGCCGAAAAGCCAGTGCTGTCCGAAGACTCCTCCATCGTCATGTGACCGGCATGACTAAACGCTGAGGTGCACGGAATGCTGTTACCTTCCCACCGAAGCGGTACCTATTTATCTACTTGCAATTTCTTGCTTTCAAACTGCTAGGTTGGCAGGAGCTGGAGCCAGAAACGGGAGCTCACTCTGTCATGCGGCACTAGGGTCTCAAACTGCCGAACTACAGACCTTGAGGTCTGCAGCTCAATGAGGGCAAACCCAGTCTTTCCTGATAATCCCTGTATTCTAACCCAGGGAGCTTTATGAAAGCAGAATCTGCCAATTTCACTCAAGTTCCTTATACATCTAGTGGAATTTATTTATTATTTATTTATTACTTTCAAATTATATCTCACCTTGCTGGGCAAACTAGCTTAAGGCAGCATACAACCATTAAAATACAATAAAACATAAACATCCTCCTCAGCACGGAGACAGCACTAATTACGCTCTCTGGATTTCATGCTACATCTTGGTGGTTCTTTGGTAGCTGAGGACAATTTAGTCTACCTGCCTATTACATTAGTTCAGTTAGACAAGTATTAGATGCTAAAGCTATTTTGCACTTCTTGAATGCAATTCGATGTTGGTGGGATACCTCTTTAATTCCTTTCCACAGTGTCCCAAGTCATGTCAGACTAACCTTATCTCTTTTTTTAGAAAGTTACTACCTTGCTGGATCAGGGGAATGCTGCGGACATAGTTTATCTTGATTTTAGTAAGGCTTTTGATAAGATTCCACATAATATTCTTGTTGACAAATTGGAAAAATGTGGTTTGAATCTTATGACTGTTAGGTGGATCTGTAACTGGTTGACAGATTGTACCCAAAGAGTGCTTGTGAATGGTTCCTCATCTTCTTGCAGAGGAGTGACAAGTGGAGTGCCTCAAGGATCTTTCCTGGAACCTGTTTTGTTCAACATCTTTATCAATGATTTGGATGAAGGGATAGAAGGAATGCTTATTAAATTTGCAGATGATACTAAATTGGGAGGGGTAGCAAATGCGGTAGAAGACAGAGTCAGGATACAGGATGATCTTGACAGGCTGGAAAACTGGGCTAAAACAAATAAAATTGATTTCAATGGGGATAAATATAAAGTTCTGCATAGGTAGGAAGAATCAAATGCATAATTGTAGATTGGGGGAAACTTGTCTTGGCAGTAGTATGAGCAAAAAGGATCTAGGGTCCTAGTAGACCATACACTGAACATGAGTCAGCAATGTGATGTGGTTGCTAAAAAGGCAAATGCGATTTTGGGCTGTATCAACAGAAGTATAGTGTCCAGATCACAAGATGTGATGGTACCACTTTACTCTGCTCTGGTTAGACCTCACCTAGAGTATTGTGTTCAGTTCTGGGCACCACAATTTAAGAAGGATATAGACAAGCTGGAATGCGTTCAGAGGAGAGCAACGAATATGGTGAGGGGTCTGGAGCCCAAGTCCTATGAGGAAAGGTTGAAGGAGCTGGGTATGTTTAGCCTGGAGAGAAGACGACGGAGTGGTGATATGATAACCATATTCAAGTACTTGAAGGGCTGTCATCTAGAGGAAGGTGTGGAATTGTTTTCTGTTGCCCCAGAAGGTCGGACCAGAACCAACGGGTTGAAATTAAAGCAGAAGAGTTTGGGGCTAAACATTAGGAAGAACTTCCTGACAGAGCGATTCCTCAGTGGAACAGGCTTCCTCGGGAAGTGGTGGGCTCTCCTTTTTTGGAGGTTTTCAAACAGAGGCTCTGCCCACTCCCACTCCCCCCAAGCACTTTCCCCCTTGCATCAGTTGCTCGCAGGCCACATAAGAGCCCTGGAGAGGCCAGATCTGGCCCTTGGGCCTTATGTTTGATACTTCGGGTCTAAGGCATTTTTTGATCTGCTTGAGGGGGATATACAGCTATTAGATATAGCCATAAAGTGGGATATGAATGTTTGCATTTTAGAAGATACATCTGATATATATAATTGCCCTAACGCATTGGCCATTTCCAGTTCTCCCATTGGCTGGGCTGTGTGCTCCATCAATCACTGGCCCGTCATCCGCCACTCAAGAGTACTTGCGTGCCATTAGCTGGGTACTGGGTCCAGTTTGGTGTAGTGGTTAAGTGCGTGGACTCTAATCTGGGAGAACCGGGTTTGATTCCCCACTCCTCCACTTGCACCTGGCTGGATGACCTTGGGCAAGCCATAGTTCTGATAAGAACTGTTCTTGAAAAAGAGCAGTTTCTGTCCAGAGCTCTCTCAGGCCCACCTACCTCACAGGGTGTCTGTTGTGGGGAGGGGAAGGGAAAGGAGTTTGTAAGCCACTCTGAGACTCTGAGTGAAAGGTGGGGTATAAAGCCAATCTCCTCCTCCTCCTCTTCTTATTCTTATTCTTCTTCCTCCTCTCCCTCTCCCACTGCCATCCTGGGCACTCTTCCCTCACAAAATAAACTGTCAAAACAGCTGTCTCTCCTGACGAAGACACTTCTCCTGCTTGGCTCCTGTGGGATTAACTTTTCCCTCAATGGCTGTTGCTAGGCAACCAAGCTTGGTTCGGTCAGTAAAAAGGCAAATACAATAGGCCCTTTCCAGGCCTTTGTAGGGAACTCATTGGTGCCCGTCCTGACAAGGGTTGCCAGCTCCAGGTTGGGAAATTCCTGGATATTTTGTGATGGAGTCAACCGAAGTCAGAGTTTGGGGAGGGCAGAGGCCTCAGCTGAATAGAATGTCATATAGCCCACCTCCAAATAGGGCTGCCAAGTGGGGGTGGGGAAACCCCCGCTTTGGAGGCCCGATTTCCGCCGTGGCGGAATCGGGCCCTGAGGGGAACTCCGCCCCCCAAACTGCATCACCAGAGGTGACGCAGCCACGTCACTCACGTTGGGGGCATGGCCCAGATCATTGGGGGGGAACCATATGGTTTTCCCCCGATCGCCCACGGCGGAATTGGGCCCCGGGGGGAACTCCGCCCCCCGAAGCTGCGTCACCGGAGGTCACCATATGGTTTTCCCCCGACAATCTGGGCCACGCCCCCAACGTGAGTGACGTTGTACGTCACTTCCGTTGATGTGCTGGTGGCGCACGCACACGCGCATATCTGGAACTGGCTCCCGGACCCATTGGAGCCTCCCCTGCCGGTGAGTTTGCGGGACTTGGCAACCCTACCTCCAAAGCAGTTATTTTCTCCAGGGGGGGAGAGATCTGTTGTCTGGAGTTCAGTTGTGATACCCAGTGATCTTCAGGCTCCACCTGGAGGTTGGCTACCCTAGGCGTAGCAATTAGTACTTCAGAGCAGGGTCTGCCAGACCCAGGTTCTTGCTGTGGAAGTTGAGTGAGTGATTTCGGAGCAGTCACAGACTTTCAGACTTTCAGCCCACAGGGGTGTTGTGCAGATCAAAAGGGGGAGAGGAGGAGGATGTAAACTGCTTTGGTCTCCACTGCGGAGAAAGACTGTACTTTTCCTAGGTAGAGGCTACAGCAAAGGAGGAAGAGATGGAAACCTGAAATCAGAGGGGCAGATAACAGTACATTGATGATTGGCTGGGAAGGAAATAGGGTTGCCACTTTGAGGTTGGGAAATCCCTGGAGATTTTAGAGGTGGAGCCTAAAGAGGGTGGAGTTTGAGGAGGGGTGGGAACTTAGACAGGTACAATGCCATAGACTTCACCTTCCAAACCAGCCATTTTCTCCTGAGTAACCATTGCTGCCACGGGTTACAACTGCCCTTCAGATGGCAGAGATCAGTTCTCCTGGAGAAAATGGTAAGCTCTGTGTCATTATACCTGCTGAGGTCACCACAGGAAATTGACACTGAGTCCCCAAGGCTAGGGCACCCACCCAGAGCCTCTTTCTAGAGTTCGTTGTATTTATTTCCACAATGGGCCTTATTCCTAGTTTTAAATAAACCAATAAATTAATAATATATGCAATACATAGTATCTGAAGATACATAGTATCTGAAGATGTGAGCAGTGACACATGAAGCTCATACCCTACCACAAATTTTGTTAGCCTTTAAGGTGCTACTGGACTCTTTTCTACTAATACATAGTGGTCTATTTGCTCTACCCAGTTACCAAATGCTTCTCTTAAATTTATTTGTTCTGGAATATGCTGGGCAAAGGTTCCCATGAGGTATGGGAAAAAATGCTCTATTTGTTCTTCCCACCTCCATTGATGTTCATGTATTAATACTGTAACAGCAGTCAAATGGTTTTAAAAAATAATAATAGACATATGGGAATTGATGGTCACAAAGGTATCTGAAATTGTAACTGAAAAGCTATAGGAAGACAGTCCAGGATCTTGAGCATCAGATACCTACTAAAAAAAGTATTTTAATGAATCCTGTTTACTTCTGTAAGTCCTTATACATCGTAATAATTCACATCAGGCGCTAGAAACTTTGTTCAAAAGAAATTCTTTGCTGTGTGAAACCTAGGTTTCTGTAAACATTTGCTGAAGAAAATCTATATACAACAAGTCAATAACAGAATGTCTCTGATGGCAATATTTTATGCTTTGAAATCAGGTAGCCCAACAAACTGCTACCATCTAATGTATCCATGAGCACTGTGACGAAATGGCTGCCAGGCCTTAAAATGGATACCAGCCTGGTAGTTCCTTACGTCTGTGGGGGAGTACTCCATAGGGAACAATGGAGCTGCCATACCTCCCTGCCTACACTTCCCAGCTGCCTTGAGGGGAAAGAGCGGGAAAAGAGGGACACACCCCAGGGGCGGGGCCAAGGAGAAAGTGGCCTTTTGGCTCCTGAGGGGAAAAGAGAGTCTCAGCCTGGTCTTCAGCGTGGACAGCAGGTTCCAGTGAGAGACTGAGAGTACAGGTGGGACTCCTGTTACCAGAGACTCCGTGGGCAATCCAGGCCACTATAGATCGTGGTGGAGACCCAGGAGGGTGGCAGTGCTGGTGGCCAGTCCTGAGGAGGAGGGCTGGAGTTTCTCTCCACAACAGGAGGGGGAAACACAAATCCGGGCCTGAGGCCACAATCCACTACAGAGGTAGAGAGGGTGTGTGGGCAGGGACAGAGGACTTACATTTTTATCTTGTTTATTTTCTGTGCCCCAGTTGTGTTGAAGTGCCTGTGTTTATTTTTTGTACCCAATATGTATATAATTAAATAAATCTTTCTTTTTTGAGTTTGAAAAGCCTGGTGTGCCTTAACCACATAATCCTCCCCGCTCTTCACGTTACCAGGGGCAAAGGGAGGCCAGGAAACACAAAGGGCCTAAATCTGAGGGTTGCCAACTCTCCAGGGGGCGCCCAAAGATCGAAGTACCCACTTCCCAAGGTGGGGAATTTTGCCAGAGGGGTCTCACTGTCCCTCAGGGAAGGCTCAATTCAGTGAGTGGTGGCAGCAGTAACGAAGAGAAATAGTCCCTCCAGGCAGGGACTTGTGAGCCACAGGATGGCACCTCAGTCTCCCAGGGCTGAGGGCGGGTCCCCGTTTCACCACAAGCACAATGGCAAAAAGGAAGGCTTTCAGAATCAATAACTTTGACAGACATGGGTCCCCGGAAAATATTATAATTTCAGCCAGCTATCAAACTGAGTGAGTCATGTTTTTGATTCATGATAAATTATTATTGGGTTTTTTTTAAAGAAATAACCTAGTTTTAGATTCCCCCCCCACCACATGTCCTAATATTACTCTACACCTTCAAAGTGTTTATTCTTGTTCAGCTGTTACAAGCCAGCAAAGCATTAACTCATTGAGTAAGAAAGAAGTAACCAGTAAACTTGATATCCAATTTGATGAGGAGATCCTTTCTAACTTCTGGATCTGCCTTCTGATAAAGTAGGTATCTTTGCCCTCCTCAGTACCAGCCTGAGCATTTAGCCAGTGACTACACCTCCCCCTCTTTTGTTTTGACTTCCATTTAGAAGTGTAGGAATATCAAGTAGGAGGTTCTCTGAAATCCAGAAGGACCTCCTCAAGTCATAAGAAGAATTTGGGATGTGTGTATTCCAATTGCAAGCTTTTAGATTTAAGACATGATGTCTAGGGGTAGGATCCTGCCACAGACCTGCAACAGGAAATCTCTGATTAGAGGGAAATGGACACAAGTTGTTTCAGTTTTAGGACCTTTATAATACAGGGCTGGCACATCCACCATGGAATTATTTATTTATGTTTATATTTTCTCCCCAGTGGGAACTAGAAGTTGGTGATTTTGTTCTCCTGTTCTCCTTTTTATCCTCACAACATCAGTAAGCATAAGTTGTCTGGGACTATTTTGTTGAGCTCAAACTAATGAAAAGTAATGAGAAAAAGAGATACAGGAGTCTGTGTAACCAAGGTGATAGAATAGCATCTATGGACTGAAGAGGACATCCTGCATTGCTATAGTATTGTGGTACCTGTATTGTTGGCTTAAGCAAAGACATCTACTGATAGCAAACCCACTGTGCAAAGATGGGGTTCAGGAGAGGAGGTCCACTCAAAGAATTAGTTGCTGCTGTTGCAACTGGAGTGCTTGCTAAGCCATTGTGTTATCTGACAGTATGGATAGCAACTGGCATAACTTGATCTCAAATGCATCACGGCCAAAGATGAGTGACAGAAGGTCCAAGATCTGTTCTCTCTTGATGTTTATGTTACATTTTGTGGCCACATTATGGCTGTTTGAATTGTTCTGTCATCCAACAGTAACAGGAAAGTTTTTTTGTGGGGAGGGGGCTTGAGAATGCTTAGAAGGTCTGATGGAGGACCTGGTCTCATGGGGTGACCACATATTACTGATTGTGTGGACTCTGCATTGGTCTGTTGCTTTGTAACATGGACATGAAATCATTGAGGAAGATCACCCAGAGATCTGGAGAACAGACTCATCAGTCAGCAGCTGGCACGCAACCTTAGCTCTCCTTTTCATCTAAATCCAGGGAGGTCGTGTACAAATGTGCAAGTCATGTGTACAAGTGGCGTTTAGAAACAGTGAAGGACTGAATGACAGTTTTAATAAATGGAAGCTTAATCCAGACAAGACCAAAGTGCTATGGGTGGGAGCTAATGCTGAACTACTGCCGTGAACATGGATAAAAGACAGCAGAGAGGACTCTGGCTGCATAACTTCTATTCTTTGTACTTATGCAAATATTCCTGTAAATAGGTGTTTTAAACATGCTTATCTTGAACCCAAACATTTTGTGTGGGAACAAACATTTGCCCAACTCCCTTTCTCGCTGGTGATGTTTAAGTTGGAATGGTCAAGGTAAATGAGCTGCTTCTTCTTTCTTTTTTTTTAAAGGGAAAGTTTGTTTCTGACAACTACAGTTCCTTGGAAGGGTGAGATGCACTGCATTTCTCAATCTAGTATTCCATGTTTTCTCCTCCCCTCTCAGTTCAGATCCCACTTTGTATATCGTCATCACTTAAGAAGCTTATTTTAATTTTTCCCCAATGGCATTCCATGTCAGATTCTTCTAACCTTTGCCCTTAACAGAGAATTCAAACCAAAACAAAAAGGCTTCTTGGTGTCATCAAGGAATGAAAATAAAATAACTCAAAAGTCACTGTGTTCTTCACAAGAGAAAAACTATCAAAGCTGAGAGGTCCAGTCAGAGGTCAGCAGAGTGGCATGCATCAGACACAGTGCGGAAGTGTGACTATCTGGAATTTTCTGGTACGCAGCAAGGTGGTGATGGCCTGTCTCTGATGCACAACAGGGCGAAGACCTCCATCTCTCTTTGGGATGGTAAATATCAGATAGAAGTCCTTGAACTTCTGAGAGGGGAGAACTCTTTCTGTGGTACCCTGCTGTAAGGGGGCAGGGATCTCTGAAACAACAACATGGTTTGGGCATATCATTTTCTGAGTGATGAAGGGAGGAAGGAACCATTCTAGTGGGCCTGTATCTTACTCTTGGCAATGTAGGCAGGACTCTGCTCTATGCTCATCAAAAGGTTTCACAGAACTGGGCAATCTGCTACTGCACTACAGGCACTTTTAAAAACTGGACTGCAGTGTCACAAATGTGTCATCCATCTCATAGAGAGAAAAATAACCAGAGAAGAAGTGGAAAGGGGGTAAACTGAAAATAAAGAAAAGACCGGGGGGGGGGGGTGGAATAGTGTAGTTCAACATCATGAAAAGGACAAAGTTTGCTATGCTGCTGCTATATTGGCAGTCAACGAACAAGCCCACCATTTCAAAGCATGCATATTGGTGCCCTCTCTATTACAGTGGGTGGGGCCAACTTCCAAATTTCCTTTAGCTTTGCTCTTGAAAGTTCAGAACAGACAGTGTTGTGGCACTGCAGAATCCCAACAGTGTGCTTGCATACAGAAGAAACCCCATGTTTCTCTGGAATCAGGAAATAGATTTGCACAGCTTCTGCTCCAAGTCACATTATTCTGGATGGGGAAAAAGTACAATCCTATGTAGAATTACTCCACTCTAAGGCCAGTCTATAGACTTAGACTGGAGTAATACTATACTAAATGCAGTGTAACTTAGAATCTATATAGTCCTTATGAACTTTATGAGCTCCATATGATAGAAAGGATCTGTATGATAAATTGTAGAAGGGTAGAGCCAGTCTGCACAGATAGTGGAAACATCCTCTCCCACAAGACTAAGGCAATGTATAGATCATGCCTTACTCAGGCAAGAGTGCGGTTTATTTCTGTGGAGCTCCTGCTGTTAAGACAGGATGTCTGGCTATCTTATATTGCTTCCTTTTATTTTGTCTTTGGACAGAAACATGAGACAGACATTTCTTGGAACAACCTCTGCTTACTTGGCAGTCTCCACTGAGACTTATGATAGTAGCTCTGGAGACTGCACCAGGTCTCATAGACATGGAGATTGTGGAGTGCTCAAAACAACCCTTCTTATGTATTGCAGGATGAGGGAACAAGCCAATGGTGATTATTTTGTCTCATTTATGAAAAGAACTTAAATCTATGAACTTGACATTGGTGATATGGGAAGAGTTTTGTTATATTTTGCTCAAACAGTTCACGTTTTATTGTTAACTAGGAGACAGTCTATTATTTCAGTGGGTGATGTATGTATACGAAAGGGAGAGGGTTTGTACATTGAAAGAACCTCCAAAGGGAGTGCAGTGCACACACATCCCAGTTGCACTCCCACTTGGGACCCGGCTCAAGATGTGTCAGGAGTAGAGGGCAGGTTTTACTCTTGTTGCAGCAATGTCCCTAAGTGCAGCACATATTTTTTTCTCCATTGGAATGGAGAAAAAAATTGTCTTCAAAGTGAATGGCAACCATTCAATTACACGGGAGAGAGTAAAGAGGTACAACAACCACTGTGGTGGGAGCTAAACCTTCTCCCTGTATATTGTGAACCCAAATGTTAAAAACCAAGTGTGCTCCAGTCTGCAGACCCCATCCTGGGTGTTGTTTCTTGGATAAGAGCATGACAGAGTGATATGAGAGCAGAATGGAGTTTCGGGCATTGGCTTTATTTATTTATTTAACTTATATCTCGCCCTCCTCACCTCACACACGCACACACACGCACACACACACACACACACACACACATATATACTAGGAGTAATGCCCATTGTGAGAAGAAATACAACGAGATCTAGAAGGAAGCTCCAGATGAGTGTCCCGACTGTGGCTGGTAGGGCGGCAGAGAGAAGCGGAAAATGGAGGGAGGCAAGCCATGTTTCTTTCCTTCTGCTTAGCTATAAAGCAGGGCTGTCACAAGTCATTTTGTCTGCCCCAAGTGAGTACAATGGGAGGACAGCCTCATGGTAACAGATATGGTTCTCTCCACCTCTGACTTATTTTTTGAGGGGGTGGGGGGTGTTATGCAGTGACAGCTAAGGTAGAAAAGCACCTCCTCCTGTGCCACGTTTTCTGGGTTCCAAGGGTCTGGAAAGTAGTTCCATAGCCAATTACAAGTTTGCCAACTCTGGGTTGGGGAATACCTGTAGATTTGAGGGGTAGAGCCTGGGGAGGGCAGGGTTTGGGGTAGGGAGGGACCTCAGCAGGGTATAATGCTATAGAATCCACTGCCCAAAGCAGCCATTGTCTCCAGGAGAACTGATCTTGATAACCTGGACATCAGTTTTAATAGCTGGAGATCTCCAGATGCCACCTGGAGGTTGGCTTATGTTAATTTGGGGCTATGCAGTCACAGCTAAGGTAGAAAAGCACCTCCTCCTGTGCCACATTTTCTGGGTTCCAAGGGTCTGGAAAGTGGTTCCATAGCCAATTACACGGTTGCCAACTCTGGGTTGGGAAATACCTGTAGATTTGAGGGGTAGAGCCTGGGGAGGGCA
>NW_015168661.1:652245-658292 GCF_001447785.1 Gekko japonicus | reverse complement strand
ATTTATAGGCCATCTTTATTGCTGAGACAAAGCAGACTACAATATTTTTTTTAAAAAAACCCACAATTCAATCAGAGAATCCAATAAACTATGCCATAGGGCTAGCATTACAAGGCATGGCATGCCACAATGCAGAAGGCAATGAAGTACATGCAAGGTGATACATACAATAAACACTGCAATAGATTACAGTCCTATTCCCTAATAAAATCATCCTTCTGAGCTGCTACATTGTACTACAGTCCTAATCCCTTTATAAAAACGCCATCCTGATTTTTTTTGTTTTGCACATTATGTGAAATGATAGAAGGGTGTGTGTGTGTGTGGGAACCTTCCTAATCTGCTCAGGCAGGCTATTCCACAGAATGGAAGCCACAACAGAGAATGGACGTGTATGGGCTCTTGCAGATCTTGTCCATTTGCAGCGTGATGCCCTCAGGAGGCTTTCCTCAGACCAGTGAAGATCATGTGCTGCAGCATAGTAGGAGAGGCCATCCTGCTGGCACATGGGCCCAAGGCCATGCAAGGCTCGTGGGTGATGACCAGTACCTTGAATTGAATCCAATACAATACTGATAAGCAGGGGTCATTTCGTAGAAAAAGAGCTGCAGGAGCTCATTAGCATATCTAATGAGCTTTATGAACATTACAGAAATCCAGATCACTGTTGCCAGGTCATTGCGTTCAAGGAAGGGAACCCCCTGCTTAATCAGCCGCAGATGGTAAAAGCAGATTAGTTTCTGTAGATTTTCCAGGTTGTGTGGCCATGGTCTTGACATTGTAGAACCTGACTTTTCGCCAGTAACTGTGACTGGCATCCTCAGAGGTATAACACAGAAAGATGGAGTACTCTCTGTATTCCAGACTTCGCAGTGGCTGCTACCTAGGCCTCCATCATTAAAGAGGCATCCAGGAGCACTCCCAGGCTCCTAACCTCTGACGCTGATGTAGACAGATGTAGATACTGATTTTAAACCATCCTTCTTTGTGGCAAGTGTCTCTATTAGATGCAAGTATTAAGTTATTTGAATTTATATAACTACTGTATCTCCTTCTACCTCAGTTAGCTTTGCCTTCTTCTATACTTCTATGCTTACACAATGATGTCCCATCTTGGAGATCAAGCAGTGGGTTTTAAAAGACCCTCACCAAGGTTGTCCTGTTTGCTGTAAGAGGGAAAGAAATCAGAATTCCTCTTCCTTTCCCCATGTTCCATTGCTTCCCTTCACAGTTCTTAGTAACTTTGACCATCTTTGGTCTAGCCCAAGAGCTGCCAGCTCCAGGTTGGGAAATATCTGGAGATTTGGGGGGTGGAGCCTGTGGAGGGCGGAGAGTAGGGAGGGGAGGAACTTCCATGGGGTATAATGCCATAGAGTCCATCTTCCAAAGCGGCCATTTCCTCCAGGTGAACTGATCTCTGTCACCTGGAGATCAGTTGTAACAGCAGGAGATCTCCAGCAACCACCTGAAGGCTGGCAACCCTATCTAAACCCAAGCTTCACCTTTACAGGTATTGTAAAACAGATATGGGATCTTAGCTGAAAAACGTTTCATTCTGTAAAGAGACTGAAATGGCAGCAGAAGCCAAGAGTGTTCTCCCTTTCGTTTGCAATAGCAGCTTCCCTCTTGGCGTTGTGTGAAGGCTTAGTGGAGGTGAAATGTGAGCAGAGAGATTTGTAATTTACCTGTCCTCAGACCCAAGCCCTTTGCAGTCTTTTGCATTAAAAATGAACATGGTTCTTCTTCTGTCTCTCTTTTCAAACTCCCTATGGATGAACTGACCACGAGACGAAGACAAGGGCAACAGTAGTAAACACCAAGAGATAATGAGGCTAAGGTCAGATTTCTAAAAAAAGCCAGGAAACTCCATGAATAGTAATACTACTAGAAATGTCTGTTAACTTATAAAGACAACCAAATGACACAGGAGAGACCCCAGTACTGTGTATGGCAATTAGCATTTCCCACTGTGCATGTTTTATAACGTTGTTTACAATGATGTGGCTTTTTGTAGCTAAAGAAACCCCCACCCCCCACCACAAATTCCACTCTAATCTTCTTAGAAATGAAAATTATTTAGATAACAGACTGTCTCCTCTAAAGGACATGTACCTGCATCTAAATCAATTCAGGGAATACATTCTCAGAACAACTAAGGTATCTGCAGCACCATCCATGTACTTAAACAGACCATATCTGAACATCTATTCAGATGTGGCCTATCCATTCCTGATGGTCAGCTAGGAAGTATTTAGTCTGAAACATAGACACAGCAGTTTTTAATCATAGCACTTACAACCCTAAAATATGAATATATACACGTCATATCTGGTAACTACAGAAAATAAGGCATCTTGGCAAGCATGACTCAACCCATAAACTTTTTTCTTATTTGTGCATGTGCACTTTCCAGAAACAGTCCATGGATGAAACACAGGGTCAGTTCCCACATGTGGAAATCTCACCAGATGTCTCTGGGAGTGCAGTCATATTGAAGAAGTAATCTCTGACTCAGCACATCCAAGGTTGGAGTGATTTGTAAGAATCCAACAGCACACTCTTCAGTTGCTGTTGTCATATCTTCTGGGAAACGGTTATCGTCGTTCCAGGCAAGATTCTAAATTGGCCCATGGGGGCAGTTAGTGCAAACATTGGAGCACTAGCTTTGTCCTCCTCTACATCCTGTAGTTCCTTCCCTGCCTGCAATATGATTGGGGGAAGAACACCCTCTCTGATGTGGAGGCCATATTGCCTTGCTCTGACCTAGTGAGCGGTGAATCAGAACTGTCTAGGAATGAGCAGGGGAAGCCCCACCCCCAAACAGCAGTGTCCCACAGGGATGCAGCTGACAGAATGATGTCACCAGTAGTGACATCATCACGCTAGGGCTGTCACATGGTGACACTCTAGCATTCGTGGGGGGACTCTATAGTTACTATTGAGTTTTTGCCCCGAACACTAGAGCGTCACCATGCAGTGGCCATAGCATGATGACATCACTACTGGTGTCAAGGAGCCAGGAGCCCCCTGCTGCAGCAAAGGTGAGACCTGGCAACCCTAGGTCTCAATCAAATATTGCTCCTGCAGGACAAGGGAATCTGAGGAATGACATGAGGGGGTCTGCAGTGGGAAAGGAGGATCAGTGGAAATTGCCAATTTAGTCTGGGTCCAACTGAAGGTCTGTGGTAATGACAATGTCTAGCTTTTGTTGCGCATGCCTCAGACCACGATCCTGCTACCTTGCTGGCCAGTCCCAATGACTGACTACCAGCAACTTTCTGACTGCAGCAAATAATATCCTATGATCCCAGGCAATGTTTTGCACAATAGCTGCCAGAAAGCATGACACTTCTAGTTATGAAACACACAATAAACTGGGAATAAATTGCTGTTTATTGCATGCAAACTATAGGTACAGTTCAGTATTTTGCATGTGCACCAGACCAAAGTAATTCAAACCTTTGTGCCCATCAGCGGCTGTCTTTTGGAAGCACTACACAGGTTTCTAAACTTCACCAAGAATACAGTTTGGTATAAGAGATGCTGGCAAAAAAATTAAGGAGCAAAAAAAAAAAAAGCATTTACAAAAAAGAAACTGGCTGAGGTCCAACTAGATATGGCAGAAAAGTTTGCAATTACCCAGTTTATGCATTTATCCAGCTCATAATGCCCCTGGCTGTATATTACAAATCAAGCACCATTTGCCTCAAAAGCTCTTCTCTAGCTCAGAATATTCAGTGAGGGTCTGTGCAGGCATGCGGTCACACCCAGCTATATGAGCAGAAGTCCTTCAGTATTACTCCTTTAATCTCAATACAATTCTCATTGACTGCTATTGTTTAGAAAGGGACAATGCAAGGCTGCACAAACAAACAGGGGGAGCCATAGTGCTGCAGCATCTGCATTTGCTGTAACAATCATTTGTGTGCTACCAGTCCAACAAACATTTCCCAGGGGAGGATGTGATAATAGCAATAACACTATTAGCATGCACATGCCAGGATTAGGGAGAGAATTATTGGAAACTGACCAATTTTTCCCAAATGCTCATCAAAAACACTTGTAAATGTTGAGCTGATTTTGAACAGAGCCAAAAGCTGCTTGCAATTCACTAGGCTGGATTTACTTTAGGTACTCTCACTTTGCCCCTTAGGATTTCTTATTTCTTTTGGCTGAACAGCAGGCCCCCAATGCCATACCACAATCTGTTCTGAATCCTTTTGCTGGTTCCATGAAATCAGTTGCACAGTTATTCAGATATTGGCCACTGACTGCTGAAAGAACCTTGCAAGCATTTTGAGTGTGCTGCTTGGATTGTGTCGCAACCTGTAAATCTATTCTGAGCAGATGTAGTTAATATGCCACTTGCTGACTTTCATGGAAGGGATATCCCTTTCTTACTGCAAAGGCAGCACAGTTAAATGTGCTTACTGCATTGCACATAACTTAAAGGAGTTCCTAGGAGTCCGCCTGGTGTCATTTACCAGGGAGTCCTTCTTGCTAGTATAAATCTTGCTTGCATGATCTCACAACTGAGTCATTCAGCTAATAATATTGCACATTTTATGTGTTTATTCTATATAAACATCTACCCAGCACAAGAGTTTAATATTTTCCCACCAACATGATTTCTAGTTTAATTTTATAATTCAAATTGTAAAATAAGTCTTTTTATCGTAATAGCAATAATAAGTGACATTTTTATTTCCTCTGAAATTTCATGAGAACCAATGAGGTCTTATATTAGTAAGTTGGTTGTATGAATTTTTTCTAGCTGCAGCGGCATTTTTATATGAAAATACATTGGAGAATGCTAAATCCAGAGTTATCAAGCAAATGACAGGGGTTTCCTGAGATGTATTCTTTTTTAATCGACGGAAAAATTTATCACAGCTTTTTATTAACTGACTTTTGCAATCCTACCTTCCGTAATGTATCTGAGACACAATAACTACAAAATCCTATTTCCCCCCTCAATATTGCCAACAGTCAACAATACCAAAACAGAGATTTAAAATGCATTTTCAAAGACAACTGTTTACCTACCAGCTCAACTCTTCCAAAACCTCCAACTCCAAGGGTGTCAATGATGTTGAAGTCAGACAGTTTCAGGTTGGCGAAGAAGGCAGCTTCGGCTTCATATCTGGATTTTTTTATGCGAAAAAATGGAAATTTCTTAGAGGTGCAGACATGAGTACCATGCAGTTCTGTTCCCAGATGGCATGAGCGCTGAACAGGGTTTATCGCCTTAATTTCCATCTTGTCCCTTAAAGTTCCTTGGTTTTCTCACCCATTGTTTTATTGGTCCCAGTTTCACAATCAAAATCTGTTTGCATTTTTTTTTCAAAACAGGAGACCCAAATGCATCAGCAGTATGTCTGTAATGCAATGCTTTGTGCCGTGATTCAATTTTAGTTATCAGTTGAATACTACATCTTGACAGTTTCCTATTAATCTTCTGGTGAGGTTTTTGGGGGTATTTCTTTTTCCTTTTTTTAGTATTTTTGGAAGATAAAGACTTTCATATGAGTTTCCCTTATCCACAGGCTGGCAGAGTTTCTATAAATGTTTATTGAAAGTGGCAAGATCATTAAGGTCCCTGGAGAGAAATCACAGCCAGGTTTTATGAAATCCAATCCAATATACTGAGAACAGGCGTGCAGATGTCCGAAAGGAATTTATTTCAGACAGGCATTAACATTTCCAAAACAGCATTTTCTCCTTCTCCTACATGTAGAAACTCAGCCTGCGGATTCCAAAGCTTGTGGTCCCAAAGTCCAGAAGCTGTCTCTTTAGCCTCTGCAAAGAGTGACTTGAACTAAAAAGCAGACAGCACTAACTATGTGAACCATGGGAACCTGACATATGCACGCATGCCAAACACAAGCTTCCCCTCTGCATGGCCATGGATATGAACCTCTTAAAATAGCTTCTTTGGGTGGATTAGAGTATTTTTAGAAAGGTTAAGAGGGGGGAAATAGAAGAACAGGTTCCACCCACTCACTGAAGTTTGATCTGAGAAGTATTTGGCTTCAGGGGGGGGGGGG
>NW_015168661.1:630764-652226 GCF_001447785.1 Gekko japonicus | reverse complement strand
CACTGTGGGGTGTGGAGAAAGACTTGATGTATGCACGACCCCTTCAAGCACAAACCTTTGTTCTTCAGAACCGACAGAGTAATGTTCACCATGTAGGGAGAGAGAGGTTCTCCAAGCATTCCAAAATAGACTACTTGTAAGGTCATAGAGGATTAATTCCTCGCAATTCAGAAAAAGCTAGTAGGAACATAAAACATTTAGCTGTGATTTCTTCGGCCTACTTTATTTCAATCAGATTTAGGTTCAACTTGCTAGACCCTGCTCAGTAGCTGGGTTATTTATTTATTTTAAATAAAAGTTACCATAGGTGAATCCAGGGGCCCAGATGGGTTTTCTGCGCCTAGTGGGATTAAAAAAAACCCTTGACCTGCACCATCCCCTTATAATTCCAATGTCGTTTGCCATGTAATTCTGGGGGATGGGGAGACACTGGCTGAGAACCCCCTTCAGGCATGTAGAAGTAGTTGCAAAGATTGCATTGATGTTTTAGAATTCAAGTTGTTGAAAAAATTATCACAGGTTTTTTTAATGTGAGTTTTAAATGATGTTCAATACTGATGGCATTTTTATTTATCTATTTATTCAAAACATTATTTTCTAATATGCACATGCTGGGCAGAAGGCAGCAGGCTGTCACATAACTTTTCTGATGCTGCCAACATGATCGTCAAAATCATGCAAATCAGACATGTTCAAAAAATGCACATAAAGCCATCCTAAATTGTTATGCTCAAAGTAATTACAGACAAAGGTTTTCAGCATTGATTCACAGTGCTGCAGTTAAAATAAAATGACATACTGCTACTGATTTTCACACCTATTACTGTCCACCTTCTGGTATTTGGCATTCCTATCGTATTGTACCATGGTTACCTTCCTTAAGCATTTGCTTCCTTTCTCTTTTAGTAAAAGAGGATTGTGAAGCTCCAGGTTTCTGTGAGCCCCCTAGTAAGCATTCCCCTGTCCGCATCATTGGTGGGCCCACTGAAACACAGTTCTTCTTGCTCTGCTGGGTGATCATCACCCCCTATCCCCAATCCAACAGGGACAAAGGTGGTGCTGAGGAAGAGGAGAAGCAGCTGCTACATTTGCAGCTCGTACAATAGCTTTTTTTAGATATGCTGAGCAGCTACCATTGCTCTTCTGTCTCTTCCTTCACCCAGGAACTTGCCATCCAGAGACGTCTCCAGCTCCTATCCTGGTCATTCTTCCTTTGCTCTCTGAGAATGGTGCTGTCCTGTATGAATTCTGGAGCATGCACAGAAAACTAAACAAATCAATGGAAGCCAGCTGTATTTTGAGGGGCTCTGGTTGAGGTTGGGCCCTTTGCTGGGCAAGAGCTGTGGCCAACTGTAATGGCCCCCGATACTGACTTTGGGGTTGGCACAGAGGACAAAAACCATACCATATTTTGCTAGAAATCAGATACAGGATAAAAGATCACAGTATTTTTTTTTTCTTGGAAAAGCTGCAGAAGTGTATTGCAAAATTGGGCAAATGTATTCCAAAAGATTCAGATGGGAAATTACAGGAAATTTGCTTTTTATTGTTTATATTGTGACTAGGTCTCCCTGATAACCTTGTGTCTGTGACCACTGCATTGCATCTGATCTTAGAAGCTAATCGCACTGAGCTTTTGGTGGCTCATGGAATAACCTTGTTTGACACAGTAGCTTATTGATCATTTTACACCTGCCATGATGTGCATATTAAAGGAGGAGAGAGAGCTAAACTGCTGCCAAATGGAAGATCAATTTACAAACCTCTTTATATCCACATTATAAAGAACACACAGTACAAAGCTTTGAAACGCAGTCAAGAAGGGTGTTTTGTCAGTGTGCTGCATAGTTCTGTTTTTAATTTTGTTGTTATACATGCTGTTTTTTTTAAAAAAATAAGCTTTTGCACTTCCTTACATATTTAATATTTTCTTCTTAAAATATTCTTTTTGTTCTAATTTCTGCTTACGATGATAGCTGTATGAGCAGTACTAGATAGATAGATATTTTCTCCTTTCTGCTTGCAATGACACATCAGTCACACAGCTATGCTGAAATTACTAATGTAATTGTGGTCCCTGTCACAGAGAATAAATTAGTTAAATCTCTGATCTGTGACTCTCAAAACCTAATCTGAAAGCTTGTTTATCTGGAAGTGTGCTCCCCTTGAGTGGCACTTGCTTCCAAAAGAATTATCTCTGTTTACGATTACAGTCTCAGGATTAAGAGGTCCACACTATTCACGTGACAGACCAGTTATTGAAGCTTTTATCAAATGGTGGCTATTAAGCACAAGATTGTCTGTTAATTAGCAGAAAGAGATTCCTGTAAAATTAGATCACCACCATATGAATGGATTAAGAAGTTGTCTGAAACCATCCTAAAAACTGCAGTTTATGACACTGTTAATTACCATAACCTGTAAAAAAATGCCATTGAAGAAAGCATCACTGTTTATTTTACTTATTTAATTCTCTAATATCACATACTCTGTGCTGCCCACATGCAACATCTACATGGATGTCTGAATTCACATGACTACTTCTTCCATGCTACCATAATCTTCTGAAAGTCCAAGGATAGGTCTAAATCCTAATCTGTTGCTTAGGTCCAGGTCAATTGTAGCCACCAGCCCATGGCTGTTATGGAAAAAGTCACTGACCATGGTGATCACAGGGAATGACATTTTCACTCAGCATCCCAAGTATCATTCCAACCAAATGAAGCATTAGCATACTTAAACCTTTGCTAGTCTCTTATCCAAACTCATGAATTTCTTGAGTTTCCATGAATTTCTTGTTTATTCTGAGTAGATTCCCCTAAATTCATCTTCTTTAGGTGAAATGCAGTAGACCCTCCAGTACAAGACGCACAGCGCAAGCGAGAAGCAACAATGCTTCACTAGCAGCTGGCATTAGTACTTCCTATGTGTTTCAGTAGTGATGCACAGATCCCACACCATTATATTAAACCTTAGTGGAAAAATTCTTTGATGATCCACCTAATAAGAATCATTCATATCTTTCGCAAAATTTCACATTCAACAACATTTGGTGACATTTCTTCTCAAGTTTAGTTAAGCTATGGATAATTTGATAAATATGTGTACACCTTTTAAAATTATTGTAGGTAACTGACTAAGCTATAGAACATTATATTTGGTGAGGCTTTTTTGCTCCTTTAGATGGTTCGTTTCTTTCCTCCTTTTTACTCCTTCCGCTCATCCATCTAAGCAGTAAAAACCTTAGCAAAATAAGACCCACTAGGATATTTAGGGCTGTAGAGGTAGCCTCAAATGTAATCTATGTGGATAGACTGTTGCCCAACAGGTACAAGAATGTCTCCTCAGATAGGGCTGTTGCTACTGAACCTGACAATACTCCATCCTCTATACAAGCATCTAAGGAAAGCAACCTTTAACTTATTGCTTCAGCAGAAAGAGAATTGTGAGGCAGTTTCTTTGCAAGAATCTCATCATTGTTAGGTTATCCCTGAAGAGTAAAGGGAAGGATGTGTCTTCCAGGTCCCTTGTCTTTTGCTTACAGAACTTTCTAGGAAAATATTTCCTTCTTTATGTCAGAGGTTCCTCTGAATCCTCTTGTAAAAGGGCATAACATTTGCAAAAAAATTGTATCGCTCGACCTGTTTCAGAAAGAGTAAAGTCCTTCTTGAGGCAAACTGGATCCCATAGGGTTGCCAGGTCTCACCTGGACACTAGTGGTGGATAGCAGGTTGGGAAACCCCTGGAGATTTGTGGGTTGAGCCTGGGGAGGACAGGGACTTCAGTGGGTTACAATGTCCCAAGAAACCATTTTCTCTAGGGGAACTGATCTCTGTAGTGTGGAGATGAGCTGTAATTGTGGGGGATCCCCAAGTCTCACCTGGAGGCTGGCATCCCTAGATGACATACTGGAAACTTATATAGCTGTGAAGTGCTCTGGGAACAACAAGCTTTGCTGAACACAGTAAGTAGGATTCAAGCCAGAGAATCCAATAGGAAATACTCACCTCATGTCCCTAATCTTCTGCATTCTTTCTAGAGAACTGATCTACCTCCCTTCCCCAGATACGACATATAAAAACAGCAAGAAGGAACAGAGGAATCTGACTGCCTTCAGTACTACTCAGGAGTAGACTAGCATAGAGTTCGCAGGACAACTGGCTGCAAAGTGCTGACAGTGTAAAGTTATGTAATGGTGGGATGAGGGAAGCCAGGCTGCCCCCCCCCCCCATACATACACATTAGTTTGCCAACTAGCTGGGGGGGGGAGTTCTTTCCCTTAATACATGTTTAATGTATGGAAATGGGCACTTGAAATTTATAGAGCATAGAAGTAAGTCACATCACCTGGTGTTCACTGCAGATCGAACAGATACTGAAGTGACAGCAAGAGACACCAGTCTAAAAGCTGACAACCCCCCACACACAGAAAGTGAGAAAACGGCCTTGACACTGCAGTACTCTCAGAGACTTCAACAGTGGACAGTGCCACATGGCTGCTACCTATACCTCCCCTGGAGCAGAACCTACAATCTGACTGAAGAAAATCTCTTTTAAGGAGTCCTGACAAACTGGAAACAGCTGCTGCAGGGCAAGCCCACACAATGCCCATTACCATGGCCTTTCATCTGGTTTGATACCTGACCTGACAGTCCTCTTTGTAGCTGTTCTCTTCTCTCTCTGGCACCAGCTAGACATCAGAAATCTGTCACTGGAGCAGTCAGAGCCTCAGAGGCCTATCCCCAGTGGCTCAGCAGGGGGCCTCTCAAATGCAGGCTTTAGCCATAGACACCCTGTTGCATAGCAAGGATGTTTTGCAGAGGCCCAGGACCAGGAGATGCTCCCTGCACTTGGAGCAATCTGAGCACCCTGCACATTGTGCACTGACAGCATATTTGAGCAGGAAACTGGAATAGTGGGAGAAAGCAGGACCTGCCATGTGCACGGAAGAAGAGAGGGAAACACAAGGAGCAATTAGCAGAAGGAGGATTGGCAAGGGAGTGTGCCTCTTCATTGAGGGGGGAAGCCAATGAATTCTGCATGCCATGAACACAGAGACCGATTTCACATAAGCGTTTACCCCACGCTCGCTGTTATGTTTCCCCTGCCTCTTCTGTTCAATTTCCCACCAGTAGACGCGTGGCCACATTTTGACCCGCAGAATCGCCCGATTTGCCCCACGTCTTGTTGATCCTTGTTTTCTGAGAAGTTTCCAATTTGCCCCGGGGAGAAGACAAAATGCACACACTCCTTTTCCACACCCACTCGCCCACGTTCCATCTGCCCCTCCCCATGGTGGCTCAAGTTTCCAGGATTTTTTTTAAAAAAAACATTCTTTCTTACGTTATACTGAACTGATGAGGCAGCGAAATATAAGCCCCCACCATCACTTTATGCATATTATCCACATTTGTTGCAGTGGTCATTTCTGCAATTGTTTATAACACAGAGTATACATTTTTCTTAGTTTCTGGAAAAGCATCCTCCGTGCATCAAAAAAGTACTCTGCAAGGGGAGTAGCATGCTGGATTGGAGGAAAGAGTAGGGTTGTTTCAAGAGGGCTGGCACTTTTCTTTTTTGGGCTGTAGACTTCCTAAGTTGATTTTGTAATGCGTGGAAAATAAAAAGGGCTGCCACTTGTCGTGGTGGCTTACTCTTTTTTTAATAACCCCCCCTCACGTTACAATGAAATAATGAGGCAGTGAAATATAAGCCCTCTGAATTGTCTCATGAATAGTTTCCAACATTGCTCCAATATCCATTTGTTGGGCCATTGATTATATTATTTCAGAGCATTTGTAAGTGATTTCCAAGATAGGGTGCCATAGCAGTAAATACTGCATCCACCATTTTCTGCCTGGAAGCCAGCTGGCAATGCGCCTGGCATTTTGATGCCGGATAAGAGAATCTACCAATCACAGCAGACTAGTGGCCACCATGTTGACCAATCAGTTTGCAGAAAGAGTCATGGGAAAAATTGAATGGGAAGGAAGGAGGGAGGGGCTAGGAGGGCTAAGAGAGGGGAATGGGAGGGGGAAACAGCAGGAAACCCCACTGAAGCTGGTAATGTTAAATTAAATATGCGGGGCAGATGACGAATAGCTGTGGGCCAAAACCTCCAATGGAAAATTGAACGAAATAATCCGGGGCAATCTTTAGACGACAGCCCTGCACAGAATGAGAGGCAAGTGGCATGTGAGAAATCGGTAAGAGTGGTTTTCTAAATTTCCCTTCTCACTTCTTCTATGATTGGCATCCTACTGGTTGCCCTTTTATGTATTTTTATTGGAAATCTGTTACTCCGTGTTCAGACATGTTGCATTCCCTCACTTCTGGAGACAAGACATCACTTGTTCTCCTGCCATCATACCAAGCTTTGGAACTGCTACATTTGATTCAAGAAATCCTCTGAATGAGGTCTGGGTTTTTCCCATGGGAAATGAGGAATTTCCTTTTGAGTTCTAAAGAAGAAATCTTGAGTGGGAAAGCCGCGCTTTGAGCGATTTATCCCCTGCCGTGTGGCAGGGGCCTATAATGACTTCTTCCAGGGATTTGTACATTTCCTGACCCTAGAGATCCATATGGACTCTAAAAAAAAAAAAGGGCTGCAGCCCAATGCCATTTACTTGCAAGTAAAATCCAAGACTCTCTGATTGTACAACACATGCATACTCCAGATGTTCAGAAGAAGTGAGCAGTGACTCATGAAAGCTCATGCCCATATTTTGTTAGTCTTTAAGGTGCTACTGGACTCTTGCTCTTTTCCTCTGGAGTTGAATAGGGCTTTCCTCACAAGAAAGTCTGCATAGGTTTAAGGCAGTGCAGCTGGATCCTGCAAGTGTTTGCTCTGAAGGAAGCTTGAGTTTAATGGGGCTTACTCCAAAGTCTGCAAGGTTGATCCTGTGCAGTAATCCACTGTGCATGACTCACATGTATGATCCTGTAAGACATGTTTTGTCAAGGCTATTGATCCCAACGTGGGTTGTACTGACCCTTTACCAGTTCTACTCCGACTCTGCTGGGTACAGTAATGTCTCTGTTAACTCTAAAGTTTTACAGCTGAAGCAAAGGAATCAAAAATTATCCAAGCCCACAAGCCTTACCAAAGGAAGAGGAAGACATCACATGTTTGGTGTGGTTAACATGTATAATACCAAATATATGAAATGTTGGTTTATAGTCTTGATTCACACTTTATAAAATTTCGTTCATGAGCTATCTGTTGAAACTGAAGTCCCTTCATATGACTAAGAAATTTGCAACCACAGAGGAAATAAGGAGGACAAACATACATTGGGACTCCAAGATTAGTATGTTGTTACTACTAGTTAAATTTAGTTTTAAGGTACAGCAATACAATGCTTTATGGTTGGTTAGAGAAAGGCATATAGCTAAAATAATAGACAGTTGAACTTCATATTAGGGGATGCAAGTGTAAGGACATGTGAGGACTTGCAGGGGTGTGGCATCCATTTCCCCCTCCTCCACTAGTTTCTCTTCCCTTTTCTAAAATCACACAAAACCTCTCCCCTTTTCCTGCTTCCTTTTTTTCTTCCCAACCAACAGCCAACCTGTGTTTATCTGCCCCCCCTCAACTTTACTTCCTTCCCTCCCCCATCATCTTCTATGATCCAGTTACATGGTGCCAGCTGCTGGTTGTGTGGAGGGAAATCTTGCAGGGAGCACCTTACTTTCCCAGTATCTCACACTATTTACTCTTTCTCTCCCCCTTACAACCCCCATGTCCTCTCATTTCCTTGGCTCCTTGCTTCCTTCCCATCTACCAACCAACATGTCTTTTTATCTGCTGCTCATCTTCAGACATCTATATATATATTTATTTCACTGATACCTCACCTTTTTCCACAATGGGGACCCAAAGCAGCTTACATCATTCCACCATTTTATCCTCACAACTGTGTGAGGTCAGTTAGGCTGAGAATGTATAACTGGCCCAAGATCACACAGTGAGTTTCCATGGCACAGTGGTGACTCGAACCTGGGTCTCCAGATCTTGGACTGAAACTCTAAGTACTACACAGCACTGACTTCTCTGCAGTGACTGCTGTTGAACTGTAGCAAGCAGCTGGCCCTGTGTGAGTCATGCAATTCACCCTGTGGTTGCTGCAGGTCCTAGACTCAATGAGCCCTCCCACAAAGGCTAAAACTGCCCTGGAAAGGGTGCTGTCTCGTCCCCCTGCCTTTTACTGACAGAAAGCAAGGCTGGAAGTCTGGCAATAATGTTGTGTCACTGAGGGTGTTTCCTAAAGCTACAGGTGCTGCTTCTCTTATTTGGTTTTTTTTTAAAAAAAAACCCAGCTATTATTCATTTGTTCTTTAGATTTCCAAGTTTTCTGCAAACCTGAGCCTTTTTCAGGTTTTTAGAAAGAGCTGTCGTTTTGTTCATCAGTCTCTGGATATATGTATCCACAGATTCGATCGCACTGAGAATCAGGCATATTAAAAAGTAAATATAGTGAATATTAGGGGCCTAGTAAAAGTCAAGTAAATATAGCCAATTAAAATTATTCATTTGTTATTGAATTATTGAGCGGTGGCTCAAGTGGTTAAGACGCTGAACTGCAGGCTGTGGAAGGTCAGTAGCTCAGCAGTTCGAGACCCGGGTGCCGCATGACGGAGTGAGCTCCCATCTCTAGTTCCAGCTCCTGCCAACCTAGCAGTTCGAAAGCAAGAAATTGCAAGTAGATAAATAGGTACCACTTCGGTGTGAAGGTAACAGCGTTCCGTGCGCCTTGGTGTTTAGTCATGCCGGCCACATGACCACGGAAACGTCTTTGGACAGCGCTGGCTCTTCGGCTTTGAAACGGAGATTAGCACCGCAACCCTAGAGTCGGATTCGACTGGCTTTCGAGCAAGGGAACCTTTACCTTTACCTTTTTACAGCAAGGAAAGGAAGATGATCTGCCTTCAAATGTTAGACATAAGAATTTTTTAATTACTGTCCATGTTAATAAATTGTATGCAAATGTAAGATAATGCCCTCTTTTTCTTAATGGCATATCCTTTTGGGTAGATAAAGGATTTTCTGTCTTTAGTTCAAAGACCTAGTGTCAAATACTGTTCAAGAAATATTTTTCATTTCAGTAATTACAGCAACTTTCACAGGACTATGGACAATATGATGAATACATCTGACGGTGAGTTCAAACGAGGTAATGTGCAACAAGATCAGCTCCTCACTCCTAATGCTTGGGGCAGTGTCAACAGGCTTGCGGTAAATTTCTGCTCCTAAACTCTTGCATTCCAACAGTAACCACTCTTCTGCCCACTAAGAAACTCTAAACTGTGAATGATCTGCCTCAACCAGTCTGCCTCAATCCAGAGAGAAATGTAAACATGAGGGAAGAAAACCATAACCTTGGCTCTTCCTTGTAGAATGCTCCTTTTAACTGCATAATGAGCAATTACCCTCCTATCATCTGTTGGGATGCAGAAATGTCTGCTGGCGAGAGGAAAAGGGAGCTCTCCAGAGAGATCTTGAGTCTAGCCTGCCTCTGACAGGCCGAAGTGGACCATTTACCATAGTAGAATGTCACCAGATATATAAGAAAGATAACTGTATCCTCCCCCCCCCCCCATTTTTTCTGTAAAGGTGAAAAAAATGGCAAAGCAAGAAACGGTATTCTGCTAACACAAAAATGTCACTTGCAGGAAAAGGAAAGATCATTTCTAGAGGTAAAAACAGAACCTTTGATGAATGAGGGCCTACTGTAAGGACTAATCACTCTCAGGGCCCACATAAAATGAACATCTTTTAACCCCTTAGACTTGGGGATGTGAATGAGCAGGTAAACTAGGGGAGCAGCATTGCCGTTCTAAGCAGCATTGCCCCCAAGTCAGTTGGCTTAGGAGCAATGTTCCCTCTAATTTTCCCCCCTACTAAGCAGAGCAGTTCCCATCCTAAACAGAATATAACTGCTGTAATCCTAAAATGGGCTATGGGCAGTGCAAGACCCTGTGCGGCTCCAGACTGCTGCTGAGCGGGGCTTCCTATGTTAAAGAGCAGCCGCTCACACGCACAGCTCAGAGCGAACATTGCACAGGAGGGTGTTACTCTGCTTAGAATGACACTGCTGGAGTCATCTTGTCTTGCCGTCTCCTCCTCTGGCACTCAAGAGATCTCTGGGGTTCTGAATCAATTTTTCTTTTTGTCCTATCTCATCCTTTTCCTAGCTGTGATAGCAGATTTGATTTTATGAGGTTATTTCCCCTTTGCATACATTCCCATCCAATTGTGCCACAAATACAAAGTTCTAGTTTTACAGTGCATCTATGATTAAATAGTTAATTTTGAATGGCACTTCAGGGTATAGCTGTTAAAATGGAGCACATCTGCAAAAACAACTTTAGACAAAGGCAGGCTGAAAGAATATGGCAATACAAATCTCTAACAAGTCCCACAGTTCTAATACACAATTGTATAACATACAGGACAAAGGGTGGGAGATGCAAACACATTACAAGCCCTATGTTTAAATTTTCCATTTTATTTAAGAGGCATCACAGTTCTTCTAATCACTCATCAGCACAAAATGATAGATGAGAGCTGAGCTTTGTAATTATCCTACTGCTTTAGGTTTATGGATCTAGTTCTAGTAAATAAACGAGATGTGTTGGGAAACATTAGACATCTGTTATATAGCATCCTCTCGGATAAACAGCCAAGCTCAATTCTACCATGTGGTAGACTGCTACCTAGTCAGAAATTGGAGCCAGCTGGGACAGACCAAAATAAAATACAAAAGAACCTAATGTTTAATATCGGAGACCTGTCATTCTAAAGGACAGTCTCTGTTTCATTTTTTCCTGGGTTCTCCCTCCCTAGTTGTACAATTTAGTGTAGAGTATAAGGGTGCAAGACACAAAATACTGCAGGAGCAACCAGGATGGGGGGGGAGGGGCAAACTGTCGGGGCCCCTCAAGGCTGAGCCCCCCCCCCCTTCCCAAGGTACTGGTTCGTATTGCCTAAGGTTAGAGAATAAGCAAGGTTGTGTCTATCTGAATTTTCACATTTAACCTGCAGGGAAGTGTCTTATAAAATAAAATAAGAAGCCTATTTGTCTGTCTAGTGAATCAGCATTCATAGTTATTGTCATAGTCTGTATGACAGTCTGCACCATGAGGGAGGGAAGGTGAGCCAAAACAGGATCTATAGCATCCTTTTTACTTCTCTCCTCTAGTGGTCTTTGCTGCTGCCACCAGGTGGAAGGCTTTCCCCCTCTTCTTAGCTGCCGATACCTAACAGGCTTTTCATTATAACTTTATAGGTTTCTGACAGAGCCCATCCCAAATCACAACCACCAGACAGAGTGGATAGCTTTAGACTTTGGGTGGTTAGCAAAGCTTCAGTGACTGAGCTACTTACTCAAGTTTTTAAAAGCATCAATAATATACACAAAAATAGTTATTAAGCAGCATATACAAAACCATAAGTGCATTCTGGATAAGAACGTAACAAGGGGGAATACATCCAGCTAAGCCTAACTAAACTGGTAGACTTTAAAAGTTTCTTTTAGCGCAGCCTGGTTCCCTGCTTTTAGTTCAACCTGGTTCCCTTCTCCTTGATCTTCTTGCAACAGCCAAGTTCTTAACAAAGGCTTCTTGGCCTCTAGTTCCCCTTGGTTATACAGTTTAGATCTTGATTGGTCAGATTTTGAGCAATCCATAAGGCCATGCCTAAATTTAAGTTCTCAAAAACTGTATTTTTAATTTTTATTTCTCCAGACTCAAGATACCTTCGTATTATTATTTTGATTTCCTAGGCTAAACTCATGAACCCTCTGCTTTAAACTGATCAGTCCGCCCCCAAAGCTGACCATTATAACAAGAACCAAAGACAAATGGGTGAAAACAGTCCCATTTCCTCATCTCTATGAATGAAATTATCATCATTAAATATTACGCATTCAACAATAAAATATATTTATACATATGTTGATATTCCGTGTATCAAAATACATTATATTGCCTACTGATATTCTGGGGATGCAGGAGGAAATTAGGAAGGCCCCAAGACAGTGTTTTGCTTTGGAGCATTGGTTACCTCTCTGTGGCCCTGACAGCATCTTCCCTGGTGCCTTCAGGAGATCCCATGATCACTGGTATCCTGCTCCATCTTCTCTGAGTTATCAGCACACAGAAAACAGTCTACTAATGTGAGTCAGTTTAGGGGGGGGGCAATCTGCAGAAAATACAGCCTGTGAAGCAGCCTCCTACATCTTTGGCATTGGTTCTTCTTATATTTGCCTAGTTAAATTTTTATTGACTTCTCTTAGATTTTATCAGGCTTTATCAGGTTTTATTAGGTTAGGGAAGAATTTGGAGTTTTACTGCTGTATGATGTTTTATTTACTTATTGTAAGCTGCCTTGGGGAAAGAGGAGGGCATAAATGTTTAAATAAATAGATATACATACATATAGATAGTTGATAGAAAATAGATGACAGACAGACAGACAGAAATTTGGCAGGCTGGTGGTAGGGCTTTATCTGCCTTCAGTTTGGGCCAAAATTCCCTTGATTGAAGAAAGCGGAAGTGGAAGCCCCAGATTCTTTTGGTTCCTTCCTTTTCCTTACCTGCAAAGGAGGGTAGGTTCTGTATTGTTAATTTACTGGACACATTGAGGCTCAACAAAACATAAAACTGTAGTTTATTTTATATTTGGCTTGTTTGTGAACACAGGATTGAGGTTGCACATAATGACTCAAAATCCAATTTGCTTCAACAAGTGCTAGGTTCTTTACCTTTGCTCTGGTCAGATGTCTGTGTAGACAGGGAGTGTATGAAGGTGGCATCAGGGAACAAACCAAGATGTCCACAAAAACATTGATTAAAACAGTGTGTAAAATAAACCAACTTTAAATTATGGTTTCAGATCCTAGTTTGATGGATCTCAACTAATCATAGTTAATAGAGTGGCCCTAATTTGGACATTTATGCAAAACCACTGATTCATTAAATGGTAGTTAGTGTTTAATTAAACAACCGTTCTTTGTAATGTCTGAACCAAGCCAGTTACAATCCAGAAAAACAGGTTGCTTACCTGTAACTGATGATCTTTGAGTGGTCATCTGTGCATTCACACCCATGGGATTCAGTGTGCACGCGCTGGATCAATTGGTGCTGTAGCAAGCTCTTTTAACGGATTTTCGCGCCCAGTCCCTCGGGCATGCACAGGAACCCCACCGCGCATGCCCAGAGGGGTGGGCGCGGACATCCCGCCAGTTCCTTCAAATCGCCGCAAATCAACCCCTATTAGAAATGTAGAAGCTGACAGCAGTGGGGAAGGAGGGCGGGTGGTGTGAATGCACAGATGACCACTTGAAGATCATCAGTTACAGGTAAGCAACCTGTTTATCTTCGACGTGGTCTCTGTGCTTCACACCCATGGGAGATTAGTGAGCAGTAGCCTACCTGGAGGGAAGGTGCTGGCAGGTCTTTTACTGCATAGCCGAAGATAGAATGTGATGTGCCATGGTGGTATTGATGTTCGCACGGACGTCTAGGGCATAGTGCCTGATGAAGGTATTAGGCATGGCCCACGTAGCGGCTTTGCAAATGTCCGTCACTGGCACTCTCTGGAGGAAGGCAGTGGAAGTCGCAACAGCCCTGGTAGAATGAGCCCTGATAGGGCCAGGCAATGGCTGTTTGGTGATCTGGTAACACAGACGGATGAGACCCACAATCCACTTTGACAGGTGCTGGGCCATGATGCGAGTGCCCAGTCGTGCTGATGCATAAGAGATGAACAGTTGTGAATCTCGTCTAGTCGGGCGTGTCCTATTGAGATAGAACAGGAGAGCCCGCTTTACATCCAAGGTGTGGAGTACTTTGTCTTCCGCTGATGTTGGATTTGGGAAGAAATCAGGGAGGAAGACCTCCGCCTGCAAGTGGAACTCTGACACCACCTTTGGCAGGAAGGAGATGTCTGGGACGAGGTGGACTCCATCTGGCAAAAATGACAGGAAAGGTGTATCATGCCAGAAAGCCAATATTTCTCCCACTCGTCTAGCCGAGGTGACAGCAATTAAAAAGGCCGTTTTCCATGCTAGAAGTTTGAGGTCACATGTTGCGAGCAGCTCAAAGGGCCTCCTCGTGAGCTGGCAGAGAACTAGGGGAAGGTCCCAGGGAGCGACTGGAGTCTTGACAGGAGGGTAGAGATGCAATAAACCTTTTAAAAAACGTTTTGAAATTGGATGTGAAAACAAAGTACATCTGTCAACGGGAACATGGTAGGCTGAAAGAGCGGCGAAATAAACTCTCAACAAAGAGTGGGAAAGTCCCGAGTCAGCTAGGGAGAGGAGGAATTCGAAAACTCGTTCAAGCTCTGCTGAGGCAGCTCGAGGGGCGTCATCACCAAGGGAAGAACAGAACCTCCGCCATTTATAATCATACGACCTCTGCGTAGTAGGTTTCCTGGAATTCAACAGGACGTTCGTTACGCGGGTGGAGAAGCTGGTGATGTTATTCTCCATGCCGTCAGTTTCAATTGTGGTATGTCGTGATGTAAGAGAGGGGAGTCGGAGAGGAGAAGGAGGTCATGAGCCAGAGGGAATTGATGGTATATCCCTTCTGATAACTCAAGGACTGTTGAAAACCAAGGTTGTCTCGGCCACCATGGTGTTAGTAAGATGCAGTCTGTGCTGTCTCTGAGTATTTTGTAGACCACTCTCAAACAGAAAGTCCCATGGAGTGTGCACCCCATCCTGTCAGGGAAGCATCCGTCGTTATGGTGACTTCGGGTGACGGAGGGTGGAAGGGCGCTCCCTGGAGGATATTCAAAGGGACAGTCCACCGAAGTAATGAGTCCTGTATACTGGGAAGAGGGGACAGGATGACAGTGTGTGCGTTTTTGGACGGGTCGTAGTTGCAGATAAACCAGAGCTGTAATGGGCGCATTTTGAGTCTGGCAAAGACGAGAACTGACGTAGTTGCAGCCATCAGGCTGAGCAGCCTCTGAATTTGGAAGGCCGTGACTGAGGGTTGGGTATGGACGACGGTGGCTAAGGAAATAATATCTGTTGCCCTGTCATGGGGCAGGTAAGCCATGTATGTTGTCGAATCCAGTATTGCGCCGACGTACTGTATTCGTTGAGACTTTTGCTGATTGACTCGTAGGCCCAGATTGTCCAATAGCGCCAGAGTCTCTTTGACGTTTGAGACCAGGGCAGTCTTGGAAGGCACTAACAGAAGTGTTTATATATGGGTAGATGGAAATACCTCGGAGACGGAGGAAAGCTGCAACCACAATCATAGTCTTTGTGAAGACCCTTGGGGCGCTGGACAATCGTAGGTATTGGCAGTGTAAGGGGTGGATAGTAAGGTGGAAATATGCGTCTTGGAGGTCGAGGGTGGCCATCCAGACGTGTCTGCAAAGCAGTGGCATGATCTGTTGTAGGGACACCATGCGAAAGCAGTGGTAGGTCACAAAATGATTCAGTTCCCTTAGATCTAATATGGGTCGAACGCCTCCCGTCCCTTGGAGGTGTGGTGGTACGTGTTCGATGGCTCCCTTCTGCAGAAGGACGGACACCTCCTCGAGGAGAGGTGGGGAAGGGGGAGTGGAGACGATGATGGGGGTATTGGGTTCTGGTGGAACTGAATTTTGTAGCCTCAGGACAGTATGGACAGTACCCACTCGTCCGAGGTGATGTGACGCCAATTTTGAAGAAAGGGTGACAGACGGGTTTGAGCTGACTTGGTGACAGGGAAGTCAAAAACCCTGTTTGGAGGGTTTAGACTGTTTGGTGCGGAAAGCTTGTTGTCCGGAACCAAATTTTGGTTTCTGGAAGGCGGGCTTTTGGCCTCCCAAAGACATTCTTGGTCTCCATCGTGTCTCTGGAGACTGATGAGTTGGGGTAAGCCTCTGCCAGGACCTCGACTAGGTGCGTGGACGGCATGGTTGTCTTGCAGAGGATGAGACTCCTAGAGCTCAAGACGCTTTTATGCTTTTATCTAACTCCTATAGAGTAGAATCCGTAGTGGCATTGAAAAGCCCCAGGCCATCGAAGGGAAGGTCTTCCACATAAGGTCTGGTATCTATTGACATATTAGTGTTGTGGAGCCAGGAATGTCTCCTGAGAGCTATTGCAGAGGCCATAGTTCTGAAAGACGCCTCGAGGACATGCTTAGTAGTCTTGAGCTGTTGTTTTGCCAACACCATGCCGTCTTTTTGTATGACTCTGGCTGCCTGAAGTTTGTCATCTGGGAGGTGGCTGAGAAGTTCTGAGAACCGTTCCCAGAGAGTATATTGATATCGGTTCATACAGGCCAAGTAATTAGTGGCCTTGACTCCTAACGCTCTCATGGAGTAGAAGAGCCTGCCAAAGGCATCTAATTTCTTACCTTCCTTGTCAGAAGGTGCGGAATGAGTCCTCTTGGATTTGGCGGAAGATGTTATCACCATAGAGATAGGCTGAGGGTGCGAGAAGAGGAATTCGGCATCTGCCTCTTGGACCCTGTACATGTGGTCCAGTCATCTCGTGGACACCGGGGCACACGAAGGTTTTAGCCATGGTGTCTTTGCTGCTTGCAGAAGGACAGACGACATAGGCAATGCCAAGGTAGAAGAGGTATCAAGCTGAACTATATCATAAACCGCATCTGTTGCCTGTGGATGTTGCTGGACAACAGAGAGGCCTAAAGAGTGGGCCATTATTTTGACTAAATCCATATACGATGTAAGGTTGTCGGATGGGGATATGGGTAAGTCCTCAGCAACATCCTGATTGGGAGATTTATGGTCAGGAGAGGTATGAGCCTAAGATGCTTCCATATCCAAGTCGTCCTCCATGGAGTCAGAGGAGTTCTGGTGTGGTATTTGGACCAAAGTGTCCTCTTGACGGGCTATGGGTTTTCCTGGAATGACAGGGTTTGGAGTGACCTGAGGGTTGGGAGGATGACTTGGTTCCAAACTATGGTGGGAAGGATTGTCTGCAGGAGGACGAGACAGAGATGTCAAAGGTCTGGACTTGTGGGGCGACCTTGATCTGTGAACAGAGTGGGACAAATAGCGATCTCAATCAGAATAGCCCGCCGGAGTCAATCACGGCATGGATGGTGGATATGCCCCGTACAGGTACCACAACTGTTGTTGATCCCACGATATCGGTGGTGGAGAAGGCATGAAGACTCGGGGGGATCGACTTCTGTTCCATGGACATCTGGGAGACAAAGCAATAGCCTGTCTGTGAGAACCGTCCCTGTAGTCTCGGTCGTCGATATCGACAGATTAAACATTGAGACGTGGAGGATGACATTGCGTGCTGCGAGAAGCATGTCGGTACCAACGTGTTTCGACTTCGGGAGCCTCTGATACCATCGATGCCGACAAAGTCGAACGAGAGGGGGAAAGCTCTGCACCCATTTGGTGACTTAGAAGTTCCACCGTGTCGATATCGGAGTACGGACACTCCACTTGTTGGATGGGGGAATCCAGTAGTTGGATGGTCGGTATCGGCGGAGGGAGTTGAGCCTCCGATATCGATACTGCCATTGGAGCGGGAGGCACTATAGGGGCATCACCCAGAGCAGGTACCGCTTCCTTCCTCTTCTTTGCCGCCTTAAGGGACTTGGAGGTGCCCTTCTTTGCGGACTTGTGATCTTTACTTGTCTTAGCCTTCTTTTTGACTGGCATGGAAGTGGACAATTGTGCCTTCGATCGGCAGTCGGGCGGTCGACATCGGAGGTATGCCTCGATGCCGGAGCTGTCGATGTAGACGGTCTCTCCTCCATCACTGAGGCAGGAACAAGGGCCGATTCAAGCAGCACCACTTTAAGGCACGCAACACAGTTTTTTCGTGTTTGATTGGAGAAATGCGCACAGTGACGACAGGACTCTGGCTGGTGAGACTCTCCGAGGCACAAAATCAGAGGGTATGATGGTCAGGAGGAGCACGTTTGCTCCCGCAGCCCTTGCACTGGTTAAAAAAGCCCCACTTCTTCTCCATAAAAATAAACAGTGAAGACAAAAGAAGGGGGGGTAGCCCGAAAGACCCACTGAGGTAAGGTGGCAACCTCCCCCTCAGCAGAAAATAAAGGGTTTTTTTTGAAAGAAGAACAAAGAAAAAGAATAAACTGAGGCAAAAAATCCAAAGAGCCGTGAGGCAAAAAGCCAAGACACGCGAACCGATCGGACTGACTAAGAAAAAGGTCTTTCCAACGCGGCAGTAAGAAAGGAACTGGCGGGATGTCCGTGCTCACCCCTCTGGGCATGCGCGGTGGGGTTCCTGCGCATGCCCGAGGGACTGGGCGCGGAAATCTGTTAAAAGAGCTTGCTACAGCACTGATTGATCCAGCGCGTGCGCACTGAATCCCATGGGTGTGAAGTACAGAGACCACGTCGAAGATCTTGGCTTTTTCCTAACACACACACACACACAACCCCCCCACACACACACAAATTATCCTAATCTATCCTGTTGTGAGTACTTGTGGACATACCCATCTTCTTTATTTTTTACATTTATAGCCTCCTAAAGGTCTGTACATTGCAACAGAGAGAGAAAAAACTATGTTAAATGTTTGTCCTAATCACATTCTAATGCTTAATAAATTGTAGGAAAGATGGTTAATCAGACATAATTTATTCTGGAAGAACAAAGTTGTACATTTTTGTGTATAGCTTCTTTCAGGCAAAACTGAACACTTCCTCTACTAGAGTGGGGTTCAGAATTAAAAGGAATACCAGGCAATTGCATTTAAGCAGGAATTATAACCTCCACTGATCTCAAAAGACCAGAGGAGATTATAATTCTTGCTTCAGAAGCTGTGGCTGTATTTTACTTTTAATTCAGAAGGCCCTTCCAGAGAGAGAAAGATTTCAATCCACAAACAGTTTTACTAGGTAGTTCCAATGGTACTTCAAAGAGATTGTGCTGGGGAAAAAATGTTCTGAAGCCCATAATGCTCATATTTGCACAAAGCATTCAGAAATTAGCTTCTTATGCCAGTAACAAATATGCAGTTGAAGTCTCCAGCTGCACAAACAATGGCATTACAAACTGTGTTTTCTTTTCCTTGTTCATAATACTGATGACGTGACTAAGTTTGGGTTTCGTTTTTAACTTAAGGAGAGTGGAGGAAAGGATTCCTATCTTTCACGGACATCATTTCCCTGTCCAGACTGTGCTGCCAAGAGTTAGTTATACTCTGGCGGTGGCTAGTCGGAAAGAGATCTCAGCCAAAAAGCTACCCAAGCCAATGGTAGGTGGGTTATAACAGGCTTTGGAAGAGGCATTTGCTTTAGTCCTGGCTGAATGCAGGTGTAGGTTATAAAAAGGAAGTCAGTAGTAAGCTGCCAAGTATGAGGCTTTGTTACTCATGAGCCACAAAGGAAAATGAAGGAGGAAAAGCTAAGGGCTGGCAATGCATAGTTTCTGCAGTTGGCCATGATAGATACCCTGCCAACGCATGAACACATTCTGCATCAATGGCTTGTGTTATCACATTTTTCTCGGTGCAGGAGTTAAGGTCTCTCAAATCACTTGGACAAAGAAAATCAAGAATAGTGAATACATAGTGAATCCTTTACTAGCAGGCCTTGTAGGCTTTCATCTTCTTCACCTACATTAATTTCAGACTGAACACTCAGAGTGCCATCCTGGACTCAGATCTTTTAGCAGCTTAGCAAGTGATACAAGTTCTGTCCTAGGAATGCCAGCCTCTAGTTGGGACCTGGGGATCCCCTGGAATTATGGCTCATCTCCAGACTAGAGAGATCAGTTCCCCTGGAGAACATGGATACTTTGGAGGGTGGACTGTATGGCATCCTGCCCCACTGAGCTCCCTGTCCTCCCCAGGCTCCATCCCCAAATCTCCAGGAGTTTCCCAACTTGGTCAACCCTCCCCCCACCCCTCACCAGTGGCCAGGGGGACCTGGCAACCCTATACTGTCCAAATACAAGAAAAGGCAGAAGGCCCTTAAATGTCTTTCAGAATTAGACAATGAAGATGGGGCAATCATTCTATTACACTGGGTTCTAAGACCACTGAGCCTATTGGTGGCAGATGCTTACATCATCTGTCTTTCTGTTTCAAACTTCAATGCAGGTACAGTTTTCCTAGCTCATTTGATTAGGAGAATCTCATACAGTCTCTGTTTTTAGATAGGTTTTTCAATATATTTTAATTGTTGATTTGTTATATTGCTGTATTATGAATTTTATGATGTAACCCGCTCTGAGCCCGCTTGCAGGGAGGGCGGGATACAAATCAAATCAATCAATAAATAATTTAAGGATGGCTCTTATTTGCACTTACTTGTACTGGGGAATATTGATCCATGATCCATATGCACAGAAGCACACCTCTGCATCTTTATTATTATTTTTGTTCCACTTGTTTAGATTAGAATTTTACTGAGGCTCTGTGTTCAAAGGTCTGTGAATATACCAGGATTTCTCTAAGCAACAGCCAGAACTGGCAACAGCCAACTCTCCCCTTAATAGTAGTGAATAATATGAAGGACCCAGCAGCACCATAATATAGGAGAATGTTTCTTGCACATCAGCTTATTGTTGGGACCTGCGAGCTTCTTTAGACAACCTAAAGTCTGCCCAGGTTCCCTTGAAGGTTCATGAGATTTTACATTCATGGACCATTATCAGAGTCACATGTACACCTTTTTGTAATGACAGCCAGGGGTCATTTCCTGCAGGAGCGCACAGGAGCGGAGCTCCGGCAGTAAAGAGCCCAGGGGGTGGGCACATGCAACAAGCCCCACCCCCTGCTCCCAGCAGCCCTCAATCAGAGCAAGAAGCAGCCAGGTAAGTTGCAGAGCCCCCCCCCAGCCCCCCGGTCTAAAACAGTCCAATGGCACCTTTAAGACCAAGTTTTATTCAGGTACAAGCTCTCCCTCCTCTGCGAGGACAGATCTGCATGTCCCCCCCTGCCCCAATAGCTAGCAATCCAAAACAGTCCAGTGGAGCTTGAGCAGTGGGTGTTGCCTTCTGACAAACTTCCAGTGTGGTATATGCAAATAAGTTATGCTAATGAGTTATGCTCAGGGGTCTTTTTGTAGAAAAAGAGCTGCCGGAGCTCATTAGCATAACTCATTAGCATATGCCACACCCCCTGACATCACCGGAAGTGTGTCATAAGGCCACACCCCCTGACATCACCGGACGTGTGTCAGAAGGCCATACCCCCTGACATCACCGGAAGTGTGTCAGAAGGCAACACCCACCACTCAGGCTCCACCCCAAAAATCTCCAAGGTATTCCCAACTCAGAGCTGGCATAAGAACATAAGAGAAGCCATGTTGGATCAGGCCAGTGGCCCATCCAGTCCAACACTCTGTGTCACACATCAGCCAAAAATACCAGGTGCCCTCATGAGGTCCAGCAGTGGGGCCAGAACACCAGAAGCCCTCCCACTGCCCCCCCCCCCAAGCACCAAGAATACAGAGCATCACTTGCCTCACACTGAGAGTTCCTATTTATA
>NW_015168661.1:623181-629895 GCF_001447785.1 Gekko japonicus | reverse complement strand
CCGCCCCCCTTCCCCCCCCCCCCAGGCAAAAAGTCCTGGCTCGGCTCCATCCTTCCCCTCCTGCTCCCTTTGCCTCCGAGTTGCTGCAGAGAACGGCTTGCTCCACCAAGCCCAGGCGGAGCTCGTTAAGGATGACCCGACCCAGCTCAGCATGGCTCAGTGCAGGAGGAGAGAGGGGATGGGGGGGGGGCGGCAGACGCTCCCTGGGAAGCTGCTTTTGCTCCTTTCCCTTCTCTCTGTCTGGGCGCCCAGAGGAGCAGGGCTCCTGGCGCGGGAGAGGTCTGAAGAGGAGGGCAAGAAGGCAAGAGTGGGGTAGCTCTTGCTCAGCTCTTGCAGGGAAAGGGCGGGGCAGGCTTGGACGGAACGCCCGTGCGTTCAGCCCCCAAAATAGCCCTGGGCGCTCTGGAGGGCTTTCTCTGCCCGTCTGTCTCCGAGGGCGAGCAGAGAAAGGCAGGGGCGGCAGCTTCAGAGGAAGCCGGTGATGGGGCAGGAGACCGGTAGCTGCGCCTCCACGCAGCCCTAAGAAACGGGATGGGGCGAGAGGAAAGCAGTTTACCTTTCTTCTTCTGGCTCTTCCTGCCGACTGAGGGCTGCAGGGGGCGGGGCTTGGTCATGTGCCCGCCCCCCGGGTGCCAGGTCACTCCCGGAGCGCAGTACCGGAGCGCTCCCCCCCCATAATGAGTTATGCTAATGAGCTCCTGCACCTCTTTTTCTATGAAATGACCCCTGATGACAGCCATATGGAGTCTACAGCAAGCTGTTTAGAGAACAACCTTCAAACACCCCAGCATGCCCTGTGGTTTTCCCTTGGGTTTCCCTGTCACCTAAGCATCATTCTAAAAAAACAGCCAGCTTTCTTTTACCTATGTAAGAAGAGACAGCAGCTGCTGCTGCAGCCACAGCAGAAGCCTCTGAGGGCTGGGAGGGAACTTTTGCCAGATGTGTCTCCTTCCACCACAGTCCTGCAGTGGTGATGCAACAGTGACACATTGGGTGGCTTTAAGAACAGTGGCCTGGGAGAAGACCAGTCTAGTCCCCAAGTGACTGCTGACCATTAACTGCTGAAGTTGCATCCTTAAAAGACAGCCATCTGAGGTTGGGGTGAAGGATTTTGCCATCTTTGCACCTCCTTTGGTAATGCTGCAAGGATAAACAGCAGCTGTTTGGACTCATCCTTGATAAATAAGGGTCTAGGTCTTCGGTATGCAAAAGAACTTGCAAATGCTAATTTAAAGATAGTTTCTACTAGCCAGTCAATGGGGGTGGTGCACTGATGCGATAATATTGGCAAACAGCATGTAATTGGTCACCTGAACTAATTTTGTACCGTTAATTCCATCCTACCTCTTTCCCAAGTCTCAAGGGCATATGAATGTATTGCACATTGTTAATTAGAGGCCATGAACTTAAAAGTGTGATCATCTAAGCATGTAAATACTTGATGGGCCTCTTGTCTCCAGTCTGGAGACTGAAAGATGGCAAGGCTTGCATAAATAAATGTTCACCACAGCAACAGCAATGCTCTGATGAATAACTTCATTGTACTTTTGGTTTTTGATTTAAGGGGAAAAAACAATAGAGAAGCAAAAAAAATGAAAAGGAAGGGGGGGAAGCACACACCATCTGTCTATCGTGCATAACCTGTTGGCATGGTGCATATTTATTTGTCCCATGCTGCATGTACTTTAATAACTATGTATTGATTGAAATCGCAGTAGGGAACAAGTCATATTGCATTGCTCAGATCTTTTGCTCTTGGGAAACGCTCATATTAACCTGTTCCTTGTTCAAAGATTTCCCTTCAAAATCAATTGGAACTATTCCCTTGACAACAATACCAAATTCATTGTAAGTTCAAGCCTTTGGGCTTGGTGACAAGATATTTTATTATCACGCAGCAAGTGTGATATTGCAAATGTCCTTAAGGACAGCCGTTACATTTACATTTTATTTACGACATTCTGCCAAAAACCAAAAAAGCAATTTTATGTATCCATCAAATATAAAAACGCAAACATCACCTTTGATAGTACTCCAGTTTAAAAGCATATTACAAATCCTTTAGATTTATTTTTGTGCCCTGACAGCAGAATTCCCTAATGTATAAAGAACAAGTACAGAATTATTTATTGGCATCTACATTGTGCTTTTTAAATCTGATTAACTGGCATTTCAAAATTGTTATCAAGGGATTCACTTCTTTTTCCCTACCTTGAAGCATACAGGACGTATCTCTAAATAATGGTGATTTTAATTACCTGTAATGTTAAACTCCATTGAGCATAGGAATTATTGGGCTGCAAGCATCTGACAGGAAGTCATGTGACAAGAAGAGGTGAAGTCAGAGCTATGACAAAACCAGGACCTAGGCCAGGGTCTTAGGCAGACCAAGAGAACTGGGAACCAAAACCACAAATAAAGCCACATGAGCTGTACCCTAATGAGGAAGAAGCCAAATGGCACATCCATGCAGGAACCCCCTCCCCCATTGTGTAACCATGCCTCACCATGGCATGATGTTCCTCTCAATGCTGGTCTTCTTAGTGTGCATGAAAAGAGAGAAAATAGGTGTGGCACCTTGCTCTTGACACATGTAAACAAGTAGCAAGTCCTTCTCAGTAAAAAGCAGTAAAAAAAATTATGCTCTCAACCCAGCAGATATGGCCATTCTGAGGTCCCAGAAGTTGAAGATCACTATACTACAGATAATAGGTCAAACCTTAATCAGCGCTGTTATCACACAAATGGTGAGACTGCTGTGCCTGAACCATAACCATAAGAACCAGTCCAGTCCAGGAGCCAGAACTTTACATATGTAGCTCTTAACATTAAAAAAATATATCAATCAATTTAAAAAACCAACGTGAGAACTGGGAAAAGCGCAGTTTGGAAACAGAGATGAGCACCGCCCCCTAGAGTCGGATTCAACTATTTTTCAAGCAAGGGAAACCTTTACCTTTTACCTTTTATTGTGTAGTGGGTTGACCGCATGGCTAGGCCGCTGCGGCACGCAAAACATCCTGCACGCTTCACTGGCACACACAACAAAGACAAAGGAAAACGGCTCATGGGACAACTATATACACATATGGGGACACCCCCTAGGTCCCGTTGGTGGGTTTGAATCTCCCGCCAACGTCCCATTGGTCCCTCAGTGGAGAGACCAGGAGCCTTGTCCCCATTGTTCCTCCAGAGTCAAGCTCTGGGGTATTCGCTGGCCTCTGGTGGCGGTCAGCGGACACAACACCTTTAAACTTGAATACCAGTGCTGTGAGACAGTATCAGGCATCTATGCTCTGTAGGCTCTCCAAGCCAATGGGTTAGCCACAGTGTGAAACAAAATGCTGGACAAGACAGATCACTGGTATGATCTAGCAGGGCTCTTCCTGTATTCTTATTCCAATTAACTGTTCAGAAGATCAAACAGTAAAGATCCCCTTCTTTAAATTACCATTTCCTACTAAATAATTGATTGATGGGATTTAAAAAAGCAACAACACAGAGCTAAATGTGTTCAGCATTAGTTGCTCTGTGAACTTTTAAAGAGATAGAAGAGCTGCAGTCCAGTAAGTCTAAAATTGGCCTGTTTTATATACCCTGTTTCTGAGCAAGTGAATGGTCATATATACAAGGATAACATACAATGCAGTGATAACTGCAAATGTAAACCAAAGCATAGTAATCAAAATAATAATATGAGCACTCTGAAATACTCTTTGCATGTTCTCAGATGGGAGGTTTCAATCATCCAATAAAAGCTCCTATGAAGTACTTTTCTATACCTCCACTGGGGGGCAAACACGTTCTAAACTTCTAGAATGGAAAAGCCCTTTTTGTGCATTTTCATCATGGTAAGATTCTTCATCATGAACTGTGACAGACTTTGATTTGACAAACATTTTTCGTAGATCAATAAGCTATGGCTCTTGTTCTACATTTCTTCCAGATTAAGATTACTCTTAAAAACTAGGCTGGCCAGGAAATCACTATTCCTCTATGTTTTCATGTGTGATATTGCTATGTTTTCATATATGTCACAGCACAAGTTAGCTCAGATCATGGTGTTACCTCTACTTTTGATATTTCCAACAGATCCCCTCATAATGCTGTAATACAGTATGGCATTAAGTCCATTTCAAAATACTTCATGCATAACTACTGGGGAAAATAACAATTGAAGTAGCACTGGGAATCAGAGGTGGACTAGCCATTTCACTTCCAAGGACATTTTCTAGCTGGCTGCAGTTTTAGAGGGCCCCTGGCAGCCAGCAGCAAGTAGCTGTGCCCCAGCAACTTTGCCAATGCCTGAGTGGCTACTCTGCTTGGAACTTTCATTGACAATGGTGATTGGTGTCACTTTGCCAATTGTCACTTCCTGCACTACTGCCAGTTTGTGGGATGAAGCAATGGGTGAGCTAATGCACGAGTCCAGTCCAGGCTTGTATCACCCTAGGGGTCACTAAGTTTGGCTTAGGGGTATGCAAAAAAAAATAATCAATTTTGGGGGGATTCAGGTATATTGTACCCAAAAGATATTGGTATTTCCCAATGTTCCCAAATCCCAATACTGGTATGGTATTAGGATTTGGGATTTTTCAGGAATCCTGATTTTTTCCAGCTCCATTATTCCCTATAGGGATCATTATAGTTAATGGGGAATCTATCCAGTGGTATTCGGGGGCCTGGGGGCTGCTTTTTGAGGTAGAGGCACCAAATATGCAGCATAGCTGATGGTGCCTCTCCTCAGAAGAACCACCAAGTTTCAAAAAGATTGGACCACAGGGTCCATCAGCCCCCAAAGAAGGTGCCCCCATCCTCTATTGTTTCCAATGGAGGGGAAAAAAGCAAAGAAGCAAGGGCAATAGAAGTCCAGCAGAACAGAATCTCTGCAGAAACTGAAGGGGGACATTTTTGCAAGCCCAGTAGAACCGGCATAATGTGCCCATCAGAACCAGTGCCCCTGTAGCAGTGCAAACCCAACAGGGCTAAGGTCAAATCAGAGAATCTCTGCAGTAGAAACTGAAGTGGGGGGCATTTTTGCAAACCCAACATAACCAGTGCAATGCACAGAGTACCCAGCAGAACCAAGTGCCATCGTGGCAGTGCCAGCTCAACAGGACTGATGTCAGGCACAGGATCACATTCCAAGCAAGGGTGGGGAATGTTAACCAAATTGCTCTATTTCTTTAATAAAAGGTTGGGGAATTATGATATTAATATGCAATTGGCATAACTATAGGATCAGACCTGTGTATACCAGAGTTAGAATTCCCAAGAACCCAGGAAAAGACACAGTGGGTGGCTAAAATAATGATTTCTTTTCAGGGGTCTTTTTGTAGAAAAAGAGCTGCCGGAGCTCATTAGCATAACTCATTAGCATATGCCACACCCCCTGACATCACCGGAACCTCTTGATGACTGTTTTTTGTTTCTTGTCCTTGGCCCTTTCGGTCTGTTGGTTATGGTCCAGCTCCCCCTCTTCCTGTCACATGACTCTGATATCACATCCCGGGATGCTCCTTTGTGAGCAACTGGCATTAAAGCTATGAGTGAGCAACTTGGCTACTGCATAAATTAGTTTGCTCTGGAGGCATCTTTCCTGAATTAAGACAAAAATGTATGAGCCGGAGGCTAAAAAATTGTTAGCTACCTTGCACTTAGAGGAAACACTGGACAAAACCCAGGTGCCCTCAGGAGGTCCACCAGCAGGGCCTAAACTCCAGGAGCTTTCCCACTCTTGCCCCCCAAGCACCAAGAATGCAGAGCATCACTGCACCAGACACAAGAACATAAGAGAAGCCATGTTGGATCAGGCCAGTGGCCCATCCAGTCCAACACTCTGTGTCACACATCAGCCAAAAAGACCAGGTGCCCTCAGGAGGTCCGGCAGTGGGGCCAGAACACCAGAAGCCCTCCCACTGCCCCCCCCCAAGCACCAAGAATACAGAGCATCACTTGCCCCACACTGAGAGTTCCTATCTATACCTTGTGGCTAAGAGCCACTGGTGGACTAGCAGCAGCACAGAAGGCCTGCCCCTAGCACTGCATCAGCCTACTATTGTAAGGTAAGCACAAATGGGAAACCATATACAAAAGATAAATACACTGTGTCACACATCATCCAAAAATACCAGCTGCCCTCAGGAGGTCCGGCAGTGGGGCCAGAACACCAGAAGCCCTCCCATTGTTGTCCCCCCCAAGCACCAAGAATACAGAGCATCCCTTGCCCCAGACAAAAGAACATAAGAGAAGCCAGTGCTGGATCAGGCCAATGGCCCCTCCAGTCCCACACTCTGTTACACAGGGGCCAAAAATACCAGGGGCCATCAGCAGGTCCAGCAGTGGGGCCAGGACACCAGAAGCCCTCCCACTGTCCCCCCCCCAAGCACCAAGAATACAGAGCATCCCTTGCCCCAGACATAAGAGCATAAGAGAAGCCAATGCTGGATCAGGCCAATGGCCCCTCCAGTCCAACACTTCGTTACACAGGGGCCAAAAATACCAGGGGCCATCAGAAGGTTCAGGAGGACCCCTGAAACAAACCTTACGAACTTGTCAAGCACCTCATGCACCATACGAAGCCAATTTTTGCTAAAGGATGTGGCAATCCAATCATCCCTCCCCCCCCCCCTTTGCCTTTTTACCAGCTACAGGACAAGCAAACAGGGCAACTTTTCCTTGGCAAGAAGAGAGAGATGGGGGGGGAAACACTGC
>NW_015168661.1:596083-622755 GCF_001447785.1 Gekko japonicus | reverse complement strand
AGAAGACTAAACAGGCAGGGTGGAGTAACTCCCATGTTCTACAATCATTTAGTTTGGCCTGAAATGTTGACTGAATGTGGAAGACTGCATTGCAAGTGGAACAAAATTACATTCACATGCAAAGCTGAGCAAACAACTTTCCTTTTGGTAAAGAGAGCATTAACTGGAACTACAGCCTTTTAAGAACTATTTACCAAAGGAAGTTCTCTCATACCTGCTCTCATACCTGCTCCGGGGGATCTCCCCCCCGTCTCTGCCCAGCGGCTCTGGGAGGCTCCAGGAGGGGGGGCACTTTAAATCGCCTTCCCTTGGCTTGCTCGAGTTCCCTGCAGCTGCAGGAACCTCAGCAAGCCGGCTCCTGGAGGGGAGGGGAGGGAGGGAGAGACCTACATATGCAAAGCTGAGCAAACAACTTTCCTTTTGGTAAAGAGAGCATTAACTGGAATTACAGCCTTTTAAGAACTATTTACCAAAGGAAGTTCTCTCATACCTGCTCTCATACCTGCTCCGGGGGATCCCCCGCGTCTCTGCCTAGTGGCTCCGGGAGGCTCCGGGAAGGGGAGCGCTTTAAACCGCCTTCCCTTGGCTTGCTCGAGTTGCCTGCAGCTGCAGGAACCTCAGCAAGCCGGCTCCTGGAGGGGAGGGGAGGGAGGTAGAGACCTAGCGAGCGCTGCTCCAGCAGCCTCGCTAGGCAGAGATGGGGAGGGAGGTTTTTCTCGGCGGTGGATCTCTCCCCCCCGTCTCTGCCTAACGTGGCTGCTGGAGCAGCGCTTGCTAGGTCTCTAAGCCCCATTCCGGCAGCGCGCAAAGCTGCACATCACCGGGAAAAACCTCCCTCCCCTCCCCTCCCCTCCAGGAGCTGGCTTGCTGAGGTTCCTGCAGCTGCAGGGAACTTGAGCAAGCCGAGGGAAGGCGGTTTAAAGCACTCCCCACAGAGAGTTACTCCCAAAGACAGGGGGAATGTTCTCAGCTTTTGTTCACAATGGTGAGAGTAGGGTTGCCAAGTCTGGCAAACTCACTGGTGGGGGAGGCTCCGACGAGTCCGGGACCCAGCTCTGTATGCATGTGCGCGCGCGTGAAGCGCGTGCATGCCGCCAGCACGTCAGGGGGGAAAACCATATGGTTTCCCCCCCGACGAGCTGGGCCACACCCCCAATGTCAGCAACGTGGCTGCGTCACCTCTGGTGACGCAGTTTTGGGGGGCAGAGTTCCCCCAGCTCCCGATTCCGCCGTGGCGGAAATTGGGCCTCCAAAGTGGGGGTTTCCCCGCACCCCCACCCCATTTGGCAACCCTAGCAGAAGCACACGGTCTGAGGTCATGTGCTTGCTGGGATATAGGCATTGGAAGGTCTTGGGGCTGGTCTCAGGTGGGAACAATAGATTACCTGGACCAATCTGGGGTCCCAGGGGTGTGTGACATCAGGATGGGCAAGGCCTAGATGTGGCCAATGAGCTTCCAGAGAGGCAGGGTCTGGATTTAACAATAGAAGCCAGGTGCTGGGTGGCTAGTTGAATGGATTATCTGACCACTAATGGTCCTGGCCAAGGCAGCTGAATAAGTTCCTAGATAAAAACAAAAGATGGGAGATGGGTCCCTGATTAGCGTTAGGAAGGATCGTTAATAATTTGAATGCCTGATTGGTTTATCTTGGTATCTTGAGGGATGGAGCAGGAAAGACAAGTAATCAGACAAAGAATTACTAGAGACAGAGTTATTTGCCAGGTGGCCTCTGAATAAACTTTAGAAATGCAGATACTTCACCTAGTGGAACTCATTGTTATTCCATAAGCATAATCTCTGCTGAGTGGAGGGGGAAGACTGGAGACTTGCTCTGTGGTCACCTTACAAAACCTGAAAATGGAGAGCCCCTTTTCAAAGCTGTGGCTAGCTGTGTTTCAGAACCAGGAGTGCCTTCCTTGGTCTGAGTTTTGTGGGTCTCTGGGTCAGGATAGAAATGGGGTGCCCCTGCTTTGGGGCTACCCAAGAGTAAAAGGCAGTGCCTCTGGTAACAGAAATTCAAAGCACAGCAGAACCAATGCAATGTACAGTGCTCAGCAAAACTCAGTGCTATTGTGGCAATGCCAGCTCAACAGGACTGATGTAAAGCACAGAATCACACTCCAAGCAAGGGGGGGTTGCAAGCCCAGCACAGTTCAGTGTACAGAATAGAAGAATCTAGTGCCACTGTGGCGATGCAAGCAAAAGAGGACTAATGTCAAACCACAGAATCCCCACAGTACAAACTGAAGGAGAAGGTACATTTTTTTCAAGCCCAGCACAACCAGTTCAGTGTACAGAGTATCCAGCAGAACCCAGTACCATTGTGGCACTGCACGCTTAAAAGGACTGATCTCAGAGCACAGTATCACAAGAAATCCAGGCAAGGAGGGGGATTTTGCAAGCCCAGCACCACCAGTTACAATGTGCAGAATTCTCAGCAAAAACCAGTGCCACTGGCATTGTAAGCTTAAAAGGCCTGATCTCAAATCATAGAGTCACAACAAATCCAAGCAAGGAGTGTTTTTTTTTTTTTAAAGCTCTGTTCAAAAACATGGGAAGGGAGCACAAGGGAATGCGGGCAAGGGGAAAGAAAAAACCCTTCTTGAAACTGACAAGAGCAGCGGGGAAGCCCATAGAAACCCAGAGACACAGAAACAAAAAAGAAAAGAAAGAACAGTCCCCAGGAGCTTGCAATGCCGGGTCCTGAACTTCTAGGAAAATCCCAAATATGTCTGGCATTTTTCAGGATCCCCCCGCCCCCCCGTTTTCTGAAAAATCTCAGATATCTTTGGGATGCCAAAATATACCTGAAAAATACAGATAAGGTATATTTTCGGCTCAAGTGTATCTGAATGCACACCCCTAGTTTGGCTTACTCCAGGGCCATTTGAAATCCCCAGTCTGTCCCTGTTGTGAACAGCACAGAAAGCCTATTTTATCTTTAGAAGTTGCACTGATGGTTTTTTAGCCTCCCAGCAGCTCTTATAAACTACTTGGGTGTGATTGTCTGTTTCTTTTGCTTTGCCCTATCCTCCCCGTCCACAGTCTGCTCAGCTCTCTGATCATAGCTGTCACCCTGATTCAGCAATGCAGCCCATACCATCGTTTGTCCCCTGCGATTTCCTAAATGAGGATCTGTCACAGCTTGAATTTTACCTATATATTCTGATGATCCCTCTAGGTCTAGTGCTGTTGTTTACTAAACTGAATCTTACATTTATTAAGGTTCATGTTGTGCCCTTCAGGACAATATGTCACAAAATATCACCTCACCTAAGATTGGATGAGAATATTTATGGGAGAATGTTAAAATGGTCCACTCAATACCGAAAATCTATTTAGTTTGAATGTGGGGTCTGGAGTGGGGGAAGCAAGTGCTGTTTTAAGAGAAACCTGTTTGTGTAGAAAACTGTTTTTCTTATGAAACTCTTCCTCCACCTTCTTTTAAACACAAGGCTCAGCCAAGCAGGGCTACTGCTAGCAGTCATATGGTCCAGTCCATCAGGAACATCTCTCTACACAAATGTCACTGAAATTGAAAGCAAGCCATGCCCCTGCATAATGTTTACTGATTCAAAAGGACCTACACTGAATATGTTCTCAGTTCTTTTTTGTGTTCTGTGGATCACAGAATCCATCTCCTCCAAAATAAGGTTAACTTTTCCTAATAACCAAACTACACAGATGATTGGATCTGCCAACTTGCTTTCAAAGCTAAAATGCAGTTCAGCTGCCAATTTGATCACAGGAATTATGATAAATTTATCCTCTTCCCAGTTGCTGTTAGACCCACAAGATATTTAAAAAGTTACTATTTCCTTGCATAATTTTCCCGTCTCCCCCCAATGCCATTGGACCTGCTAGGAAAAGCTTCTCAGACAAAGGTAAAAGATGACTTTGGGGGAAAAGATTATTTACCCTTACACTGTATTTCCTTCTGGAGATCATCTTTCTACATTTCCTCTCCATTAATGGACACATTGTCAATCGAAACTCCCAGCAGAGCCCTAATGGCTTCTATGTTTCCGGATATTAGCATTAGTGGTTTAAAATTAGTATCTATTTCTATCATGTAGAACTGAAAACACGTTCAAAAAGTCTGAACATCTAAATGCTGAAGAAATTGGGCATTTTAATGTATAACACTTTACTGTAAAACACAGTGACTGTCTAATTAATGGTACAAAAATACTACAGCCTAGCTCCAGCTACAATAATTACATGGGATTACAAAAACACTTGAGAGTCAATGCCTAATATATTAAATATATTTTGATTTCAAATGTTGGTGCATCATTTATCATTACTTTATGTAATATGTGCTATATTAGTAGAAAGAATAGGGACTGGCGGAAGACAGGAGGGCCTGGCATGATGTGGTTCATGGAGTCGCGAAGAGTTGGACTCAACTGTGCGACTGAACAACAAAAATATCATCTAGGAAAGACAGATACTGCACCCCCTCCTTGGGATTCCAACCACAGCTGATTCCATACAATGTTTTATTATGTGATGTTGCCAATGCAAATGCTGTTTAATTTCCACTTGCCATTGAAATTCCATATGGTACAAGGTAATCTGGTTTTCAGTCTCGTTAGCTGTGGTTTCCCCTTCAACACTAGACGCGGGTTACATTGTTCCCCCTGCTGTTGTCATTTATTATTTATTTATTTGGATTTCTATCCCGCCCTCCCCGAAGGCTCAGGGTAGCTAATAGGGCACAATGCCAGGTAATAACAATGAAACAATATAAAATGTTAAATTACAATAGACAATTAATAAACAAGTAAATAAACATCATAAAAACATTTCCGGTGCTCCTCTATTCAGTTCCAGATGTTAAGATTTTAAGATTTTAAGACCAAGATGGTGTTCTCAGTGGCATAGCTAGACAACTACAGCAGTGCAAATCCCACTGCCCTGCCGTCCCCTAAACACGTCCCGTTCCCTCCAATGATGTCCGCACCAGCGGTAGCAATATGCGGAAATCATAGGGCGTTGATGGAACAATTATGGTGAAACAATGATGGTGGCGGCTCCTATTCGAAAGCCTGGAGGAAGAGCTTCGTCGTACAGGCCCTGCGGAACTGTACTAGGTCCCGCAGAGCCCGGATCTCCCCTGGGAGCTCATTCCACCAGATAGGAGCCGCCACCGAAAGAAGAACATAGTTGCCAATTAGTCTGATAGGATAAAAGACTTGCATGGTACAAAGGCCACTTTTTAAATTAAGCAATAGCCGGTATAGGGTTGAATCAGTTTTCTGACATGAGATACATCATTTTAAATCAGTGCCAAGACAGTGCACAGGTATCTTTTTTTTCAATCTCAGTGAAACCAAATGGTAATAAAAGAACCTTTTTGAGGACAAGAGCTGCAACTCTAAGAAGGGACATGCACATCCTGGAGAGAACTGCATGTGCAGCAAGAGCCTCTTTCCTTCCTTCTTTCCTTCTCTTTCTTTAACTCTTTCCTTCCTTCATTCCTTCTCTCTACTCTCTCTCTCTCTTTTCTTCCCTCTTTCCTCCTTCTGCGGGCCAACTCTAGTGAGAAGGGGTTTAAACTTTAAACCCCTTCTCTCTTCACTCCCCCCCCAACCCCGGCTGGGGAAGGGAAGGGGAGGCTTTTGAAGATGCCTCCCCCCCCCTCTGCTTCCCCTTCTGACATCACCTCTGGTGATGTCAGGGGGCATTGCATATGCTAATGAGCTATTATGCTAATAGCCTAGTCACTCATTAGCATACCATATGCTAATGAGCTCGTGCAGGTCTTTTTCTATGAAATGACCCCTGTGCACAGATATTTTTTTAAAAAACATGGCAGAAACATGACACTTCCTAAGGGGATCATTCCACATCTTCTGCTGATGGATTGTGGAATCCAACTCCTTGTCTTTGTAATCTTTCTGGATTTTCAGTGAGGTGTGAAAAAAACTACAACAAACTTGCTTAAAAAGCACTTCTTTATACAATATCCAAGAACAGACTTTTCAATCTTGCTACCCCTTTACTTGAAATCTTCTAATTGCTTGCATCAGCTGAAAGCTGAACAAGTGCCACCAAAAGTCTTGTGTGCCTATGGAAGAGCATGCACACACTAAGAGAAAAATATACTATAAGAATTATAGAACATTAGAAAGTTCAAAATTAGAGAATGGAGATGGCTAGGAATCACCCCAGCAAACTTTTCCCCCCCTCAGCCCCAAATTGCATTTCATCTATTTCATGTCTCCATAACCAACAGGAAAAGTGAGATATAAATGTTTTCATAATTCACTAATTAAATAAATAACCATTTTTATTCTGGATAATACATGGTGTTTCCTAAACTGAATTAATTTTCCTACACCTTCTAAAGGTGGGTGGTACAGCAGATGAAAAATAAGCTACAGGTGTAGACTTATGGCAAGCTTCAATTATCCTTTACCCCTTCCGTTTCTATACAGTGAAATACTGTAATATCCAAAACTCATTTATTTATTTATTTATCAGTGATTGTGGATTAATAAACTGCAGAAAAAAGGATACAGTTAAGAAAGCCATTGTATGGTAATAAAAATAGTTCTCAAAAGTAATACTGCATAATCCAAAAGGACACCACAACGGGTATCTGACCATCGATTGCAATGGCCTCTTTTTTCATGCCTTTCATTTCACTGTAAAGCCATTACAGAGCCACTACTTTGCCACTTTTCAAAACGGAATGTAACCACTGTACGGGTTTTCTTCAAAGTGTACACAGCAAATGTTAATAGAAGATGGAAGATAACACTCGTAGACCCTGACATTCCTTCTGACACTTGAAGCCAAAAGGGACATATACACAACTATTGCTCAATCCACTTAACTTCCAAAGCGGTTATCAAGACCAATACCCTCTCAAAGCTGAGCCTGACTCAGGCAATCTCTCTCTTCTTTCCCTGAAGATATACAACCCCATTTCCCCTCTTCTCTTTGATCTCATGAGGTAAAGCAAAGATCGAAACCATGCTTAATACGCTATGTGGACAGAAGTGCTTCCTTCTCCTGGAAACGCACTGTTGGATCCAACCCACTGAGAGTGCCATGATATTTATTTATTTATTTTATATTATATTATTTATTCATTTTATACCCCACCCTCCCCACTGAAGCAGGTTGAGGGTGGATTACAAATAAGGTTAAAACACATAAAACAACAGTTATAAAACACTAATAAACAATCTGAACTATCCTAAAGTGCTAGTGACAATGGAACTAATAATAATAGTATTGCATAGAGATGGCAGAAACAATCATGATGGAATAGTCAAAGTGGGATACAGTCTGTGTTGATGATCAGCTCCTCTTGATCTATTTATGCGGCAGCCACAGGCTGCTGGTAGCAGTTCCAGGGGAACACGGCCTTATCACAGTTCAGTTATTAGATGCAGCTCCTTGATAGATGACCTGGTGGAAGAGCTCCATCTTGTAGGCCCTGTGGAACTGTAAAAGGTCCCACAGGGCCCAGATGTCTTCTGGGAGCTTGTTCCACCATTGCGGAGCCACCACTGAGAAGGCCCTGGCCCTCGTTGTGGCCAGCCTGGCATCTTTGGAACATGTGAGGGCCAGTCGATTTTGAGACCCTGAACACAGTGCTCTCTGGGGAACATGTGGAGAAAAGTGGTCCCTCAGGTATGTAGGCCCTTGACCATAAAGGGCTTTAAAGGTAAGAACCAGCACCTTGAAGTGAATGTGGTGTGCTATCGGCAGCCAGTGCAGTGCTGGGTGTGCTCTCGCATGGGGAGGCCCATCAGAAACTTGGCTGCAGCATTTTGCACCAGCTGTAGCTTCCGGATTTGGGACAAGGGCAGCCCCATGTAGGTTGAATCTGCATTTGTCTTTTCCACCAGTGTCCCAGCCTTCTGACTCCGTCTTCAAAAAAGCTGTCCACATCTGGTTTCATTTTGGAAGTTCAACAATGCTAGCATACTTGTGCATGTCTGCATATGTTTATCACCCTCTCATGGCGGCTCCGCTGTCATTGCGCCTCCACACCATTTTAAATGAATCTTCTCCAAACTTTCAAACAAGCATAGAGAAAGACGGCGTTACAGCAGCACGAGTGGTTCATGGCACCTGCTTTGAGGGGCTGCTACTCCACCCCCAAAGCCAATCCTCACCAAACTTGGAGGGCAGGTAGAGGGGCATCCTGGGGAGGTCCACTGCAAGACTGATGCCTCTAGCTTGCAGGTGGGCCATTCAACACACTCTTGAACCTGTGGCTGCGATTTCCCCAGATAACACTTTCCTGTAGGCACCTGCTTTGCGGGGCCGTAACTCCCCCCCCTCCTAAATTCAATCCTGACCAAATTTAGAAGGAAGATAGAGGAGAGTCAGCTGGAGACTCGCTGTGCCCATGGGGGGGGCATTCTACCACATCACAAACCTCATGAAATTAACCAGTTTAGTAAATGGGAAGGTTTGCTGTTCATGTTTCCCACTATTTGCTGTGCGGCTGCATTTTGACCCGCATCTTCCCCCGATTCCCCCCGCATCTTCTTGATCCTAAAAAATAATTGGGGGCAGATGTGGGTCAAAATGCGGACGTGCAGTAAATAGTGGGAAATTGAGCAGTACAACCGGGGGAAATGGGAGGCTGAGGGTGGAACAACTGCTTTTGCTGAATCGGCCTTAGTCTTTGGCCCTGCTATAGTTTTTCCTGTTCCTACATCATGGGTGGACTCTTTGGGTCATGGGTGGAGCTCAGAGCAAGCAGGATGTAAAGCCTAGAGATTTTTTACTGGGATGCGGAAGAGGATAGACCATCTGTTGATCTAAGGTGTACAAAGGGTTGCTGTAGTCAAGATTCTGCAAATCTCGGTAACTAATTTGCAGATTATGCAAACTGTTTGCTAATTATGCAAATCAAGCATGTTAATTGCTATGCTATCTGACAGTTGCTTTGCATCTCCTCCTGTTATCAATGATAAAAGGTTGGAGAAGGATCACAGAAAACATCTCTTTCCCTGACCTTTGGCACATACCAGGATTTGCTTAGCACCTCTTCTGAGACAACACCAACACTTGTCTGGGAGAGAAAGATAGAGCAAAGCAGTATGCCATATGGTCTCTGGTTTTGTCATTTCAGCAACAAATGGCTCATTTGTTTGTTTGTTTTCTTTCAATTAACATGCAGGTAGAAGTTTCCATGAAAGAGATTCTTATTTTTCCTCAGTTAACTACTAAAGCACGACACACACACTTTACATTATATCATTTAGCCTTAGTGAGTAGACATGGAAAGTCCTCTTAGTTGAAGTAAGATTTGGGATGCTTATATGCACAATTATCTCCTATTGATTTCAGCAGTCTTACTGCTTTACATGGAACTTACTGTCAATGAAGCATGAATAAAACCACAGCCTTAAAGCCTAATCCGAACTTTCTCAGAAGGAAATCCTATCCATTTAAATAGGAATAACTTCCAGACATGTGTGTATAGTATTGCAGCCTTAAACATCCCAAATATCTCATAATAACACATAGTAATACTAAGCTCAATACATCAGTCCATCATTGCAGCCAATTAACCAGGGTGTCTGTTGTGGGGAGAGGAAGGGAAAGGAGATTGTAAGCTACTCTGAGACTCTTTTGGGTAGTGAAGGGTGGGGTATAAATTCAATCTTCTCCTCTTCCTCACTGGCCAGAACAAAGGGAAGGTGGAACAGGTGCATTTCCACTGTATAAATTAGGCAAAAAAACTGCCTGCACATTTTGCTTTATATATTTGGATCTGGAAGGCCCTAGATACTTCCTTTAAAAAGAAAAGAGCTGGGTATTTGGGCTAGTTCGGGAGCAAGCCTAATCAGGTTTACTCAGGAAATTGAATAAAATATGACCAACTCCTGTTTCCATTCATGAAATTTCTGTTAAAGGAACAGTTCTTCTTCCCTGGCCAGTTGGCAGTCCTTATTCCTGATCCTTTCTCTGAGATGCCCTAACCTTAGGCAGGGTGGCCAATTTCTGCTAAGTATGTCAGTTCCTTAAATACAAACTAATGAGAATGACCAGAAGGCTTCAGGTTACACAAACCAAACGGCAAGTCTGCAAGTGCTGGTCTGCACGGCTGCAGCTAAAACAGCAATACAGCAATGTAAGGATCAGAACTTACAGATCTCGAGGCTTTCATTAAGTGTGATCAAGCTGTAAGTTTTTACAGGCTGGTTGTAGCCTGTTTGGGCGGAGCATTAATTAAAAGCACCTGGTGGCGTTGACCAGGGCATGAGATGCTTTTATCTGGTTGTCAGCTAGCTATTGGGGGGGGGGGGGAGCGATACCAGAGAGTACATAACATATGCTGAGGCCTTGGTGACTGGTGGTATGATTACCCAGCAGAGGGAAGCCTGCAAGTATTTGATGTCTCAGAGATTCAGCCTCTGTCCAGCACAAGTAGTTGGAGGGGTTGTTTTTTTTTGCCATTGTCGTGATTTAAGAGTGATTCCTGCATAGCAAACACTCTTTATTGCTTGAATGAATGAATAAAGGCAGAAGCGGTTTTTAATCTGCTGTGTCGGGAGTATTTGCTGAGTGTCTGCTTACATCCTCAAAGGGAACCCAGAAGCAAAAAGCCTCAACAAAGGACCAGGACCCGGTGAGAACCTGAAGGCCCCCAAGTGGCTGTGAGTTCAGCGCCTGAGAACGGAAGAGGGACTGTCCTTCATCCAGACAAGCAACCACTGACTAGGGAGCAGGGCTTCCCTTCCTCCAACTAGAATACCTTTTGACTAGGGTCTCATCCCCAAGAAAGCAACAGGAGTGCAGCATTCTCTTGCCTAGCAGGCTTCCTAAGGATAGCCATCCATTGCCTCCCCACCCCGCCCCACCCCGCCACATCTACTGTTGCTTCTCAGTGTGGAGTCAGCCATTGCAAAGTGCAATGAGATACAGTTCTGTTTGCACCAAATCCATAAAGGGTTTGGGTGCTGGCTTTTGGTGTGTTCTCAGTTCCACAACTGATCTTACTTACTTCATTTATGGTCTGCTCTTTTAGAGGCAATGGGCAACTGGTTTGGATGAACATACAAGAACACTAGCAGGTGTGAAAACTGGTAGGTGCAGGCGGAAGGTGGAGGAAGACAACCCGGATGAATGGAATGACATCTGGATGATGACATGGCATATAATACGTTCCAAGCTTATCTTTAAGCAAATGTGAAGGAAAAAAAACAGACAGCTGCTTCACTGAACTTGGATGAGCCAATATATGAAAAGACCTGAGGCGGCTTTAGGATGCATCTCAACCATATTCAACCTAATAATTCCAGCAGGGTAACCATGTTACAGTGCAAGGTGACACCCTTCTAAGTCCACTGACATCAATGGACTTAGAGGGCCATAACTCTGTTTAGGAGTGCACTGTCAGTCTGTTGGAGCAAAAGTCCAGTGGCCCCTAAAAGGCAAACAAAATTTATTCGAGCACAGGTTTTTGTGATGCAGACTTCATCATATATATGGCATGTACACCTCTAGGAGGTGTGTTTATACTTAAAGTTATAAGCAACGAAAGGTGGGAATGGAGAAAAGGGCAAGTTAGAAACAATAACCAACCAAAGAGCAAATATATCTCCTATGGATGTACGTACCATGCACCTGTGGAAGTGAGATCAGGCTCACAGAAGCTTATGCTGAAATGACTGTTGTCCCTTTTTAAAGTGCCACTTGGCTTCTGTTTGACTTTCTATCAACCGAAGGCCCTTCTATTTTATGCCTGAAGGAGCAAATGATGATCTATACGAGCACGTGCATGTCTGACCCACAAAATTTGCTGAAAATAGGTATGTCTCTGACTTCTAGAGTTTCCTGAGCTTTGACTGTTCCCCAATTTGTGTGGTTGCATCCAGTACGGTAAATATAATGTGGCAATGCCAGATAATGTATTGTTTGTTTAAATATATTTTTTTTTCATTGCCTGAGAACTTCATTAAGAAAATCTGTCTCACTTACTATCTTCTAGACAGCCGCTTCCACAGAGAAAAAAACAAAGAAAAATGTTCCATGACAGTTTTCCACTCTAATTGAATGGGAGGAAGGGGGAGAAAAACAAATAATAATGATTGTATACAAGCTAGAGACATCAAGAGAGCACTAGAAAATAATGCAGAACAATATGTCAGATGAACAGAAAAACAAATAGCATGGGAGAGAGACAAAAGACACGCAATAACAGGGAAAGGACGGTGGTACAAGATCACCTGAAGGACACTCACAACATTTACTTTAGGAGTGTTACAAAAGGTCATTTCATGCATCATGCAGAGGCAAACCAAGGCTTGCCACCAAGAGTACAATCAAAAGGCAGATGTAGCCATCTGCGTCTCCACTGCGAGTGTCCTGCATGATACATATGTTTGCAAACATTTTCCAAACTACAAAGCAGGCTGAACAAAGATCAATACGTTGAAAAATGGCATATCTAAGGCAACAATAAAGCAATTTAGGTAAGTATTAAACAGAAGTATCCAATTGGTTAAACCTCACATAATTTTAACACATCTATTTATCAACACTTACAACTAAGGCAACCTCTCTGGTAAATCATTTTGGACTGGCTCAGTGACTGCCAAGTTCCTTTGTAAAACAAAGGAATCTATTCAACCTCTCCAAGTTTCAGTCATCTTCTCCCCACCCCACAGACGGGTGGGGAGGTATAGATTTATTAATCTGCAAATACCTTTAATTTGCATGATCAAATTTTCATGATGACTATGCACTACCAATTGGTTGCCTGTGGGGATTTCACAGCGACCTAGACTCTAATTTCAGAAATTGAGTTCTTTCAGTAGTTCCCATCATGGCAGGATATTTTATGTTCATTGAAATTTATAACTAGGGATGGGCATGAACTGGACCACAGGCCTAACTTCATCATGGACTGGGGGCTGATTCATAGATCATTTGCCCAGTCTGTACATTCATGTTTTCAATGGACTGCCCACGAACTGCAATTTTTTTCAAGTGGTCCATTTGGTCTGTGGGAGTGGTCCATGAGCCAGACAGCCCAGCGTCCAGGCATTAATTGTCAAGGTGACCAGGAGGATGTTCTTCTGCAGCCCTGGAAAGACCAGCACCAGCTGTCCAAAGCTTGATAGGCAGCTCTGACAGCCAATAAGAGAGACCACATTCTGCTCTCTGGGAGCAGACAGCATCTGGAGATGAGCTGTAATCCAAAGCCAATCTGCACACAACTTGGAGAGCAGGGAGAGGGGCATCCTAAGGAGGTCTGCCGCAAATTTGATATTTCTAGCTTGCAGGGGGGCATTTGACACACTCCTCCCACTTTGCACATTGGACCCTAGGGATCTTTTCTCCTTTCCCCAAAGCCAATCTGCACACAACTTGGAGGGCAGGTAGAGAGGCATCCTGAGGAGGTCTGCCACAAGTTTGATGCTTCTAGCCTGCTGGGGGCCTGTTTAACACACTCACTCCCCTTTGCACACTGGATCCTAGGGATCTTTTCCCTCTTCCCCAAAGCCAATCTGCACACAACTTGGAGGGCAGGCAGTAGGCCCATTCCTATGGTGGGGCATGTAGGGGCCATGCCCTCTCACTTTACAGCCAAAACCCACGTGTTTCTATGCCAGAAAACAGGTTTTAAAAATATTTATTTGTGTATGACTTCAGTTAATTCACTCCGTGCCCTGCCCATGATTAGCTGCTCCTGCACCTTCTTCTGATCCAGTCTTGGCACCCTGTGACATCACCTGCTCCTCCCTCCCTCCCTGCACCCTGCCTGTGATAAGCTAGCCAGTCCTGCGACTTCTGATTCACTGGTCCTGGCATCCCATGACCAGACCTGTAGCTCTACCCAGTGCCCTCCTCTTCCTGTTCCCATTCCCACGGAGTGAATGAACTGTAAAAATCCTCAATTTGGCTGATCCCCAATGCAGAGACAGGGCTGATCCTGGACAGCACTCTGGTAGGCTCCTCTTTTCCAAGATGTCAAACTCTTTGGAGGTTGGGGTGAAGAGCTGCCAAAGTTCTGTTTGCAGCATCGGCTCATGGGGTGGGGTGAAGAGCTAAAAATACAATTCAGAGAGGCATGGGCGGGAGTCTTTTTTATTCCACAACCGACTTCAGCTGCACAAGCAGGAAGAAAACCCAGCAAGCCTGTGCCTCTCTGACAGCCAGAGAGGTGGGGGGAGGTCTTCTTCTCTCTCTCCCCCACCCCCTCTTTCTCCTGATTCCCCCCCCCGGATTTCCCAGTGCCCCACCACTAAACATTTTCTGGCTATGGCCCTGGCAGGCAGAGGGGCATTCCAGGGAGGTTCTCTGCGAGTTTGAGGCCTCTAGCTTGCAAGAGGTCTGTTTGATACACTCTTGAACCTGTGGCTGTGATATCCCCAGAGAGCACTTTCCTGGGAGAACCTGCTTTGGGTGGCCGTAACTTGGTTCCCCCTAAATCCAATCTTCACCAAACCTGGAGGGCAGGTAAGGAGAGTCAGCTGAAGATTCGCTGTGAGTTTGGCATCTCTAGGATGGGTGGTGGTGGTTGTGTCCTGAAGTAATGAGCCATACAAACCACAAACAAAAACGTCCATGAAAATTCGTGGTCCGTGAAACCCACAAACCTATATGAACCTCAATTTTTCTGGTCCATGCCCATCCCTGCTATTTATAACACAATCCCGAGGGCAGCTGCAGTGCAGGTGTCCCGCTGCTGGCGCAGGAGCAGAGCTGCTGGTCCATTCTCTGAGGGGAAACTGCACAGGTTGGAGACGACCCCCATCCATTCCATTGTCAGTCTATGCTGGACCCCTGTTGATCTGCATGGATAACAAGATGGGTGTGTGATCACCAGCAAGGTTAATGTCATATAATAAAGGTTCAGGTTTTCCACTGAGGTGTGAAGACCCATTAAAAAAAAAGCACTGGAAAAATGATAAATTTGGGAAAGCCCTGAAAAATAAACTCCTCTGAAATATCTCCTCTTTTAGAATGTGTGAAATGCCTTCTAAGACAAGGTTTTCCTCACTCAAAATGTGCAGTATGAATATTTTTATATATGATATCTACAGCATTAGAGAATAAGTCCTGACATGAATAGCCCAGGCTAGCCTGATCTCGTCAGAGCTTGGAAGCTAAGCAGGGTTGGCCATGGTTAGTATTTGGCCAGGAAATCACCAAGGAATACCAGGATTGTAAAGCGGAGGCTGAAATGGCAAACCACCTCTGAACATCTCTTGCCTTGAAACTCTATGGGTTCGCCATAAGGCACCAGTGACTTGGCAGCAAAGAAAGAGAGAGAATACTTCCCGTGTATACCATAGCGATATGTAACATATTCAAGCATATGTTAGTCAGTCAGCTAAGTTTATTATGATCAAAGATCAGTTACATGTCGAAAAATTCTTAGCTAAAATACATTAGAATTAAAATTGGAGTTAATACATATAATAAATATACATATTATATACATATAATATTATATACATATTATATACATATAATAAATATAAGTAAAATGCATTAGAATAAGTACATTAAAACATAATCACTTTCTGCTGCCTAATTAAACATGCCAAGGCACAAGATCTTACCACCTTGGAAGTTATTTTGTTACAATAATCAACAAGAAGTAGAAAAGTATAAAATTTATTAGATCTGCCTGGAAATCTGGATGTAAATGGAGTAATATATGAAGACCGGATGTTCTGGTAAAGCTGACAGTGTAAAAGGACATGTTTGTTTAAATACAACTAATTTTATCAACAAATACTATATTATAATGTATAGACCATCAAAGCGTTCAGTGTTTCCACTGTTATAAAGTTTAATTTCATAGCAAAATATGTTGTTGCGCCTATTTGTGATGTATGAAACTGCTTCTGTTCAAATAATACAATTTACATACCTTGTTTCATCAGAGAAAAGGCACCTGTCTCCCTGCAGCTTAGGGCTAAATTTATTTCATTTATGGTCCCCGTTTCTCATTAAGACTCAAGAAAGATCAGAAGATCAGACATAATGCACAGAGTTCCGTGAATGGAGCTCCCCGTGTTTTTTTAAAAATTCCATTTTCTAATTTATGGGCCTGAATTCCAACTGATACCATGGTGGCAGAGGAGGTTAAGCCCTATGTCTTTTTCCCAACTAGAGAAAGTCTTGGAGAGAGCTATTATTTGCACCATTGTGGTAAACATAGAGGAATTTCAGACAGACAATATAATCCGGAAGAGGAACGGTTCCCAAACGGTTTCTGATATACTGATTAAGGGTACCTGTGTATTTGCCCCAGTGGAAAAAACAGCAGTTCCTTGGAGCCATTTCAAAGTGGGAAAATAGCGTACGAGAGAAGGCTAAAGTTATGTACTGTTGTCCAAATTACAATGAGAACTCTGAACATTTGATAACAAATTTTAAAAAAAATCTTGGGAGCTCTGTTTATATCTAGTTTGGCCCTCAGTTACATGAGGAAACTTCTAGTTGGACATGCCTTTCTGGCTTGTTCACAGGACTAGTCACTGCACCGGGGGCATGTTGTCCCACATGTTTTCAGAAATGTAAATGCCTTTGAACATTACAGACAGGGCATTGTAAACATATGGTAGAAATGGGATACATTCTTTCTGTAATGTGTGATGCAGTCCCAGGAGTTAGATAAAGCATTAAACATTGTATTTTAAAAAAGGATTAGATCACTTTTTTACTCAACCAGAAATATCTTCTGAAAACATCTCCTTATCCAAGAGGGCATACTTTTATTCATTTCTGTAGCAATTTTCTGTTTCACAGTTCTTATTTATCCTCCTAACATTACCATGGGCAGGTTGCCTGAGGGTCAGAAACCTGCCCAGAGCACTTTCTGAGTGAGATTTTGAGCATGGATGAAGTCTTTCCTACTGCTCAATCATCTATCAATTGTGTCACATCTTTATCAGCGATAAACATTTATCACAAAATTCACATTTGTGTTCTATTCAGAGAACTCAAGGTGCCAAACACATAAGTTAAAGTTTCATCCTCACTCACAACAACACTATGACCCAGGTTAAATTGAGATAATGGCCGAAACAAGGTGAACTTCAAGGATGAGCAAGATAACTGCTCAGGGTGCTGTTATCTTCTTAATCTTCTTTCTGGCAATGATAGAGACACCATACTAGCAGCTGCCAAACAGATAGATCTACAACTCTGATACTTTGTAATACTTATTTTTTTAAATCAATCAAACCTTTATTGCCACATCATATTAAAACTGACAGGCAAGGAAATACAAAAGTCATATGCACTTAATGATACATTCCCTCCTCCTAGAAGCCACAAACAGAAATTTGGCCACCATTTCCATAATCACTAAGGAGCGAGTAGAGAATAAATAAGATATCATCCATTCATCAGAATGATTTACTAGGTTTCTCAACAAAGGCTTGAGATATAATTTATTTATTTATTTATACATTCAATTTATATACCGCTCTAACCTTTTTTTTTGGCAGGTCTCTGAGCGGTTTACATACATATTCCAAATTCCCTAACTAGGGCCACATTTGTTGATGGGTGGTGTCTGCCTACCAGCACTCAGGGCTTGTTGTTTTTCTGGCTTCTTCTGGCGGCTTCGGGTATCGGCGTCCTTCTGGTGCCCTTTTTTCTGGATCCGGGTCTTTTTTCCAGGTAGCTTCCTCCGGCAGGCCTCGTTCTGGCGCGTAGCTCTGTGTCGGCTGCGGCTCCGGCTAATGTCCTTGGTGGCTCCGCCGCGCCGTGCCGCACGTCACCACGCTCTCCAGCCTCTGCCTCTCTGGGCTCCGCCTCCAACGTCGATGTCGCTCCACTGGGTCTCCACTGGGTCACCAGGAACTGCTCCACCACCATTACTGCCACCACCGCCACCACCGTTGATGCCTCTACCTCACAAGGAGGAGGGTGCCCCCCGCCACCTAGGGGCAGGTACCCAATTTATCTACTTGCCATTTTTTAATGCTTTTGAACCACTGGGTGGGCGGGAGCTGGGACTAGGGCCAGGAGCTCACCCCGGCCGCGGTGGGTCTCGATTGAACATCATGATAGAAATTACAGTGCAGCAGGAACTCCTTTGCATATTAGGTGACACACCCCTAATGTAGCCAATCCTCCAAGAGCTTACAGAGCTCTTCTTACAGGGGCTACTGTAAGCTCTTGGAGGATTGGTTACATTAGGGGTGTGTTGCCTAATATGCAAAGGAGTTCCTGCTACAAAAAGAGCCCCATAACTATCCACATAAGGAGTCTTAGAAAACCTACCACCCAGTAAAGCCGAAGGCAGCACATTAAAACGGCCTAACATAAAAGCTCTTCGATAATGAGGAGTGGCTAAACAGAAAAAATACTCTGCTATAAGGGAGGAAGCCCTACCTTCAAGGGGGAGCATCTACCTGAAGCCAGTACTTATTTAAATATGGGTTTATCTGGTGATAAATATATTTCTAATCTTTTTATGTTACTCTATTTTTCATTCATTTGAGTTTGCTTTAGTCACCTCGTTTTTCTGTTGATTTTGTTAATTATAAATTGTTTAGATGGGGGGGCTTGGTTGTATTACATTTATTTTAAAAAAACCTTTCTACAAAATTTTGTGTTGTCCAAAAACCCATGAATTATAGACAAACTTAATAAATGTAAATGGAAGGATGAGCAAGGATTTCAACTGAAATATCCGAGCATTTGAACACAAATTTGCTGCTTTTTCAATTATACTACACTGACAGTGCAATCCTAAACAGAGTTGACATCAATCAGCTTAGAAGGGTATAACTGTGTGCTGCTACTTATGATACTTAATCAGAAAGACCATATATTTATATATAATTCCCTTATGTACTGGCCATTTGCAGCTCTCCCATTGGCTGTGCAGTGTGCTCCATCAGCCATTGGCCCATCAACCATCACTCAAGAGTACTCACATGCCATTGGCTGGGTGCTGCATCCACTCCTCTCCCCTACCCACTGCCAGCCTGGACATTCTTCTCTCACAGAATAAACTGCCAAATGGCTGTCTCTCCTGACTAAGACACTTCTGCATGGCTCCTGTGGGACTAACTATTCCCTCAGTGGATGTTGCTAGGCAACCATGCTTGGTTCTGTCAGTAGAAAGGCAAAGGCAGGAGGCACTTTCCAGGCCTTTGTGAGGAATTCATGGGGGCCCATCCTGACTAGGGTTGCCAGCTTCAGGTTGGGAAATTCCTGGACATTCTGTGATGAAGTCTATGGAAGCCAGAGTTTGGGGAGGGCAGAGGCCTCATCTGAATAGAATGCCATAGAGCCCACCCTCAAAAGCAGTGGGGAGAGATCTGTTGTCTGGAGTTCAGTTGTGATACCCAGTGATCTTCAGGCTCCACCTGGAGGTTGGCTACCCTAGATGTAGCAGTTAGTGCTTCAGAGCAGGGTCTGCCAGACCCAGGTTCTTGTTGTGGAAGTTGAGTGGGTGATTTTGGATTGGTCACAGACTTTCAGCCTAACCTACCTCACAGGGTTGTTGTGTAGAGCAAAAGGAGGAGAGGACAATGATGTAAGCTGCTTGGTCTCCACTGCAGAGAAAGATTGTACTTTTCCTCCTGGGGAACCATTGCTGCCAATCTCCAGGTGAGGGCTGGAGATCACTCAGCATTAAAACTGCTCTCCAGATTGCAGAGATCAGCTTTCATGGAAAAAAACAGCTGCTTTGCAGAGTGGACTCTGTGTCATTATACCCTGCTGTGGTCACTTCTATCCTGTTTGGGTCCCCACCACAGAGAAACACTATAGTTTTCCTAGGTACAGGCTACAGGGAGGGGGGGAAGAGATGGAAACCTGACGTCAGAGGGGCAAATAATGGTATGTTGATGGTTGGCTGGGAAGGAAATAGGGTTGCCTCCTCTGGGTTGGGAAATTCCTTGAGACTTGAGGGGTGGAGCCTGAAGAGAGTGGGGTTTGAGGAAGAGTGGGACCTCAGACAGGTACAAAGCCTTGGACTCCACCCTCCAAACCAGCCATTTCCTCCTGAGGAACCATTATTGCCAATCTCCAGGGGAGGGCTGGATATCAGAATTACAAATGCTCTTCGGATGGCAGAGATCAGTTCTCCTGGAGAAGATGGTAAACTCTGTGTCATTATACCCTGCTGAGGTCACCACAGCAAATTGACACTGAGTACCCAAGGCCAGGGCATCTGCCCAGAGCCTCTTTCTAGAGCTCGTTGTATTTATTTCCACAACGGGCCTTATTCCTAGTAAAGTGATAATTTTGAATTGCCAAAGAACCAACAAAACTGAAATACAAAATACTGGCAAGGGATATCAACCTTGGAAACAAGGACACACCCCTATAGCACTGTTCAAAAAATAAACCATTGAAGCTTCCTATTAATCATAATTATTTTATCTTTCTTGATAATCATTTCAAGTGGTCCATTTCCTCAGTAGAAGCAGATTAGAGTTTATGTAAATGGTTACATTGCAGTTATCTGGTTATTAAGAGCATGCCTTTATTTGAAATTCTTCATGTGTATAAAGGCTAGACTGCAACTTCTTCCAAGGTCAGTTTGAAATTTTTACTGACCCAGATAGGATTTTCTGATGCAACATAGTATAAAAAATCCTTATGTTGTGCTTCTACTAATACTGTATTTTAGCTATTATTAATTATTCTACTTTGAGTCATGGATATTGTGGCTATGGGTATTTAAAGGCATAACTGGAATTTCCATCATGGAAAAACAGTATGAGATAAACATGGGGGTGTCTAGCTCATATATTTCCAGGATAAAAGGTAAAGGTAAAGGTTCCCTTGCTCGAAAGCCAGTCGAATCCGACTCTAGGGTTGCGGTGCTCATCTCCGTTTCAAAGCCGAAGAGCCAGCGCTGTCCAAAGACGTTTCCGTGGTCATGTGGCCGGCATGACTAAACATCAAGGCGCACGGAACGCTGTTACCTTCCCACCGAAGTGGTCCCTATTTATCTACTTGCAATTTCTTGCTTTCGAACTGCTAGGTTGGCAGGAGCTGGAACTAGAGACAGGAGCTCACCCTGTCTTGCGGCACCCTGGTCTTGAACCGCTGAACTACTGACCTTCCACAGCCTGCAGTTCAGCGTCTTAACCACTTGAGCCACCGCAGCTCCTTATTTCCAGGATAAGAGGCACTAAAACCTATGCATCTGCTAGCAAAAGCTTCAAGAAGGAACTGAGGCTCGGGCCCATGTGGGAATTTCTACCAGTACTGACAGGATATATTTAGTACGAAGCAGGGGTCTTGTTGTAGAAAAAGAGCTGCCGGAGCTCATTAGCATAACTCATTAGCATAACTTATTTGCATATGCCACGCCCCCTGACATCACCGGAAGTGACAGAAGGCCACACCCCCTGACATCACCGGAAGTGTGTCAGAAGGCCCGGCTACTTACCCTCCTGCTTCATCCTCATTCCCAAACGGAATGAGGATCGAAGCAGAGGGCGGGGTAAAGAAGGGGGCGGGGCTTCACCACGTGACCGCCCCGCCCCCTAGAGGTTCTCTTCCGGAGCTCCGTACCTGAGAGCTCCCCCCCGACTAGAGCCCTGGTACGAAGCCAAAAGTCCTGACAAGTACTGGGGGAAAGGAAGCAGAAAGTTCCTTGGGAAGAATGCATCATTTGGACTGAACCATTCATACTGGCCGTGCTAATCTCTGGATTGCCATTTGGACTAAGAGGGGATTTCAGTCCTTGTGGGGATCCAGTGTGGTAGATCACTCACCCTCTCACAAGAGTGCACACACATCCTTTATCATAATATTTTTTCTTGTTCCAAGTATTTTTATAATCTTATGTGTTCTTTCTGTTTTGCTCACCCAGTAAAGATCAGTCTTTTTGAATCTAAGTGGGCAAACCACTAATAAAAACAGACTAGAAAATTAGGCCATGCCCCTTTTACAGCTCCTCCACAAAATTTGCAGTGCAGCATTGAGAATATACACAGCTCAAACGCTAATACCTAGATTGTTTCTGATGGGTATATAATCCATGGAATTCTATACTGAGATCATTTATATCCTTGAAGAACTGTTTTCATGTCTTTATTCTCTGTTGTCATACCAATTCAGGTTTCCATAGAAACTGAGACGAAAAAGAGAAATTGTAAAATCCAAATGAACGGGCCTAAATCGACAATGTTATGATTCATTATACATCAAAATGCAAACAAACAAAGAACTTACAAAATGTACAAACTGGATATCCACTGAAATATGGTTACAAAGTAAAATGTGGTATTGCTTTTTCCCAGTAAAGCTAGATGGTATTGTTAAGGAGCTTAATAGCAATGCTTGTATTAAATGAGATTACAGATTAATACAAAACTGAGAACTCTCTGAAGCGTGCAAAGATTATCACTTTACTACGGCTGAAGTTTTGGTTCTTCAGCACTGTGGCGTTTGTCTCAGTGTTCCCCACAGTAGCTTGGAACTGTGTTTGATTAAACCGGTTCCATTTGTTAGTAATTTTCAATAAATCAATACAACTCCACAGGAGGAGACAAACAAACCACACTGGTGGAAAACACACGTATGGCCACTTGCTATTTACAAAGCTCATTTAAGTATTTAGTGCTCACATGGCTATTCATCTCACGGAAATGGAAAGTGCCATCAAGTCACAGCTGACTTATGGTGACCCCATGGGGCTTTCAAGGCAAGAGACGTTCAGAGGTGCTTTGCCATTGCCTGCTTCAGTGTCACACGACCCTGTTATTCCCTGGAGGTCTCCCATCCAAATACTAGCCAGGGCCGACCCTGCTTAGCTTCTGAGATCTGATGAGATTAGGCTAACCTGGGCTATCCAGGTCAGGGCATTCCATCCCATACGTGTATTTATTTAATATCACTGATGGTTGGCAAAATCATTTGATAATCTCCTATATTATGGGAGCTGCCATACTTTTTTATATCAGGACTCATGTTCATTTCCTGCTTTTGACATATGTTTCAAAAACATTTGTCTTGTTTTGCTGTGGACTGCTATGTTCCCATAACTGCTGCTCCTCTTCAGTGTCATTTTCCTTCTTCTTTATTGCTCATGCTGCTTTTAAATGACTGGCTCTGTGGCATCCCACAAAATGTTGTTAATGATGTTATGATGCTACCTGGGACGCTATGCAGCTGGTGAACAAAACCACATGTGTCATCACAGCCAATCAGTGAGGGTGTAGCAACCAAGGGAACAAAAATGAATTGGCCAGCATCAAAAAAGATGAGTATTTTTCTGCAACTGATCAGGTGTACTACATATGCAAAATTCAAAGTGATTGCCCAAATATTTGGTAAATATCAAAGCAATTGTTATACCTATAGCACCACCTTAGGCTACATTTAGATGTAACAATAAGCTGCCACTCACTCCTGTTGGACAAAAACACAGTTTGCTGCTGTGCTTCTGCGAGCCCCCTGACTACCTCCCTGACTCCCCCCCCCCTTCCCAATGAACACTTCTTGGCTCAATCAAACTCCGATGCACTGTGCTGCCTGAGTGCATCTGGTTGCAGATGCCTTGTTGAACTGAATTTTTTTTTCTACATAAAGCCTGGGATTCTGAACTTCAGTTTAATTCCTGTTACGAATCCTTGGTTCTGTGAAGCACACAAACACCAACTCACTGAAGAACCTACATTCACAAATCACTTTGTATTGGCACTTGATCGAGCTGAATGAGGGATCCGTACAAGCACAGAAACAAACTGTGTTTGTGCCTCATCGTAGTTTAATTACAGTGTGTCATGACATCTGAATGCAACCTACTATACAGTAGCTATTTTGCTAGAGAGCATACATACGGGGTGGATGTTCCTTATCATTCACATCTAACCTGCAGCATTGTTTGAGATCACACATTCTACTTTTGCTTGGAGATATTAATGCACAAGCTTTCACTGATGAAAATCTGGGTTCAGGATGCAGTGATGAAGCTACTTACTACTGAAGGGTTGCATTGACTTCAAAACAACTTCTCATGAGTAAGCACTTTAAGGATCAGAGGTGTTTAGAGAAACCGATGCAAAGATAATCAAGTTGCTAGGAAAGTTAGTTAACAAACATCCTTCTTACATACGGCTTCAATTATCATGGTACATTAAGGGGCTATTTTGAGTGAAGAAACTACTTTCATTTCTCACAACAGACAGAATGAAATTTATCCCAGAATCTCTCCTGGTGGTTCTGCTAACATGTATGCTCCACCCCCTCCCAAGGAACGTTTGATGGGATGCTGTGAGTATAATGACTAGAAAATGAGGTATGTTGGTATATTAAAGATGCTGAGATGTGAAGAGATTTAGCAATTTAGATTGGCACTGAGATTTACACCTTTCAGAAGAGACCATTCACTCAATAAGCAAGTTATGGAAAACAGATGGTAATGAGAACCCAGATAGTTGGAGGTACAGAGAGCCTAAAGTAAACGCACATAAATTTTCTTATGGTATAATTTAAAATGAGCCATGAAAACCCTTGTTTGTAAAATATTTCCATGTAAAATATCAGAGTATTTTCTCAATGATATACATGCCATCCTTTCCATCTTTCTACCACAAAGGGAGTTTTAAAAAAATATATATATCAGAAGTTGCTTTATTGGTTCACAATACTGTCAAAACACTCTAAATATACAGGTTAAACAGATGGTAATGAGAACCCAGATAGTTGGAGGTACAGAGAGCCTAAAGTAAACGCACATAAATTTTCTTATGGTATAATTTAAAATGAGCCATGAAAACCCTTGTTTGTAAAATATTTCCATGTAAAATATCAGAGTATTTTCTCAATGATATACATGCCATCCTTTCCATCTTTCTGCCACAAAGGGAGTTTTTTAAAATATATATATATATCAGAAGTTGCTTTATTGGTTCACAATACTGTCAAAACACTCTAAATATACAGGTTAGACTCTGTGGCAGCTTGGACACTACAGGCTAAGTGTAATAGCTCAGAGCACAAGCTATAAGCAGGGTACTCTTAATTAAAAGAAAACTCAGTCATGAAGTAAATGGGTGGTCTCAACCAAGCCATGTTCTGATGGTCTCAGACCTCATATGCAATATGGCACTAATAATACTAGACTACCTTACTGGATTATTGTAAGGATTAGTGAGATGTAAAAGAAGAAGAACAGTTGTTTACACCCCACTTTTTTTCTCTACCTTGAAGAATCTCAAAGTGGCTTACAGTCACCTTTCCCTTCCTCTCCCCACAAGAGTCACCTTGTGAGGTAGATGGGGCTGAGAGAGTTCTGAGAGAACTGTGACTGGCCCAAAGCCACCCAGCAGGCTTCATGTGGAGGAGGAGTGGGGAATCTAACCCGGTTCTCCAGAGTCCCCTCACTCTTAACCACTACACCACGCTGTCTCTCAGCCAGACGTGAAGCGCTTTTGAGTGTATTGTGTGTGTGTATGGAGAGGGAAGCACTAGAAAAATACATACGACTTGAGCTACAAGAAAAGGTGGAGTATCAGTACTTTAATAAATAAATAACTGCTATTGCCCTATGTGATGGACTGCACTTTTTAAAAGCTTAGAAGCGCTGTGTAAACAGATAAGGGACTGTGAAGGGTTAATTCTTCACAGAGCCAGAAAGCCTTGAGTGACAGGCTGCTCCAAGCAATCTGATTGGTTAGCATCAGCTGAGCAGAGAAAGACTTGAGAGCTCAATGCTGAAGAGACAGTGAGTCAGATTTCTGCCTTGACTGAGTTGAATACTGACAGTCTGATTTCAGCCTTAGCTGAGAGTAGTTTAACACAGACAAAGAACTTGGGAAAAGTTGGCAAAAAAGTTTGGGAAGCAGGTGAAGGCTCCCATTTGGGCCAAGGAAAGGGGATAGATCTTCTAGCGAGAGAAGAAAATTCCCTACCCGGTCAAGCAGGGAGTTAAGCTCTCAAGAGTGTAGAGACCCCTGGTCTGGTTAGAAACTGCCTCTGAAGACCTTAAGAATCAGGGAAAAACTCAAGACAAGTACTGGTGCTTCAAGAGAAGGGGTTTGGAACAGCCTTCTTGAAACCAAAGAGTCAGAGAATATGCAAAAGAAGTGTACTGGAGTGTTTGGGGGAAAACACTGGAACAGAAGCCTCTCAACATAAAGATCTGAGTCACTGTGAAAAGCTTAAGAAACTCTCATTAGCCTGATACAAAGAACTAAAGTCTGTGCATGTAACTGGTTTTACCTCAGAAATGTCAACCCTGATTTCACCTGATCTATCCCCTCTATGTTATATAAAATATTTTGATGTTTTTGAATTTCAAAATACCTTGAGTGCTATTTAAGTTGTTTAAGTTAAAGCAAAGCGTTCCATGCAAACTCTTCAAGAAAGTTGGAGAAATCAAGGGAGCGTTCCATGCAAAGCTGGCCATGATAAAGGACAAAAACGGTAGGGACCTAACAGAAGCAGAAGAGATTAGGAAAAGATGGCAAGAATACACAGAAGAACTATACAAGAAAGACCTCAATGTCCTTGACAAACACGACGGTATAATCACTGACCTCGAGCCAGACATCCTGGAATGTGAAGTTAAATGGGCCTTAGAAAGCATTACTAACAACAAAGCTAGTGGAGGTGATGGTATTCCAGCTGAGCTATTCAAAGTCTTAAAAGATGATGCTGTTAAAGTGCTGCACTCCATTTGCCAGCAAATTTGGAAAACGCAACAGTGGCCACAGGACTGGAAAAGGTTAGTATACATTCCAAT
>NW_015168661.1:595791-595987 GCF_001447785.1 Gekko japonicus | reverse complement strand
CAAGCTAGGCTTCAACAATACGTGGATAGAGAACTGCCAGAAGTACAAGCTGGGTTTCGAAGAGGTAGAGGAACTAGAGATCAAATTGCCAACATTCGCTGGATTATGGAGAAAGCAAGAGAGTACCAGAAAAACATCTACTTCTGCTTCATTGACTATGCTAAATCCTTTGACTGTGTGGATCACAACAAACTAT
>NW_015168661.1:564558-593911 GCF_001447785.1 Gekko japonicus | reverse complement strand
CGTATCCAGCTAATATTAAGGCCCACTGAAATCAATGTGTTAGTCATGAGAAAAACACTTTACAAGCATCCATGGACCTGAACTATTTTGTCCTGTTATTGTTAGAGCTAATGAATGTACCTCAATGAAAACACCATCAGCATTTGTCAGGGATGCGCACAGGCACCCAACGGGGCATGCGCATACTTCAGGTTAAAAAAAACACAACCCCGTTTGCCGCGCCACTTCTTTGGCACGTCGTGTGATCGGCACCTACCCCTTAACCACGGGACCTTGATGGGACCGCGAGGGGACGCCTGATCGCACAGTCGCACGTTATTTCACTGCGGGGCAAACAGCCACGCCTCCCCCCCGTGATATCCGGCCTGTGTGACCGAGGCCAGAGACGACTATCACTGCCATCCTAAGCAGAGTTATACCTTTCTCCCTTCAACGGATTTAGAACAGTATAATTCTTCTTAGGATGTTATATAATCCACACCATTGTGTGCTTTACTGGTTTAGAAAAGGCAAGCAAGAAAAAATATTAGCAGAGTAGTCCATTGTATTAGGCTTAAAAGGTTTACACTGGCAGGAGGGCTAGCTTCATACACATGGTCCTAGCAGCCAAAAGAAATTCAGGCAATTTTATTTAATTTTCTTTTTGTATTTTAATACACACGAGTTGAGTTGCGGTAATCCTACATAATGTTTTCCTGAGAGTAGGGCGCTAGAAAGGGAGTCCCTCATCAGAGCACTCAGACCGCAGTGTCTTCTGCTTTTCAAAGCATTTGAATGGACATTAGCAAAGATCTTCCTTGCTGCTCAGCTGCACCATCTTTTGTTAAAAAATACATATAAATTATAAACTTGGCAGTCAACACTTACTGGCACCAAAAGTGGAATTAATTTATGGAGAGCTAGTGTTCCTTCTCTCCAGAGTTTGCCCTGAGAAGCATGCCTTAAAGCTAGGCTTTTTAATATCAGGCTCTTAAGTTAAATGGTGCAGCCAACGCTTGCTAGTCTGAGAAACATTTTGATTCAGTTTCTCCAGGCTCTAAACTGCACAAAGGCAGTCAGAAAGAAATACCTGGGATGTTACATTCTATTGGACAGATCTTACTGGGACCATTTCCTCAGTATGTGCTTACCTCATTTTAGCAGTGAGTTGAAATGCTTTGACTTTGCATCCCTCATTCCACAAATGGCTTTTTCCTCATTGTTTATCCAGCATCTGACATATATACTGTGTTCCACAGTTAATTCAAAAGGGGGCGGGCCAAACAGCTTCCTGTCATGCACTTAGTGACGGAGCCTGTTTTTAATTCTTTTTTCACATGTGCAATGATGTTACAACATGCACGTGCATGCACACACACACCCCATTCTCCAGGCACACCTGCACATTTCCTTTCCCCGAAGAATCACACTTCACAAGCGCCCCCGGGGAAAGGAGAGCCTTGCTCAAGTTTTGCAAATTGAGGGCTGTGGCTGCCTTAATGGAATCAATCTTCCTCTTTTCCTGCTGCCTTCAACTTTTCCTAGCATGTTTGTCTTTCCCAGGGACTCTTGTCTTCTTATGTGACTAAAGTAGGACAGCCACATGGAGAGAGACTGACCCATCCCCCTCACTCGCTCTGCCTCTTGCCTGCTCACGTGCCTGGCAAGGAGCTTGGCCTGAGAGGGAGCTGCATCTTGAATGGGCAGGAGAGAGCAGCCAGTGCTCACTGGGGCTACGAGAGGTTGCTAAGGCAATACAGGGGCAGGTGGTGTAAAAGTCCCCCCCCCCCCCCCGCTGCTGAAGAAGTTTGCTAGTTTGTCTAAGAATTGCTCACCCCTTGCACCAGCTTCACTTAGAAGGCACGACTGTTAAAAATGTTGAGGTAGAGGTGTCTGCTAGATGGCTTTTTCATTACAGATTTTAAAAATGGTAGGGCAAACACAAAAAGGAAGGGGGGGCCTTACAACCCAATCCTGTTCCATTGAGGAACAGTTCGACCATCGAGTTCAATGGAACTTGCTCCCAAATGTATGTGTAGGACTGCAGCCTTAATAAGAAAAAAAAAACATGAATCAAATTGCTGCCGCCACTGCTTTGTGTGCTAATGCAACTCGCCAGATCAGTTACCACAAAGGTGGTGGTGGTGGGGCAATCAGTGAAAACACGTTTGGCTTGTAGAAGCAGGTTTACAGAGGTGTCCTAACACCCTAACACAATAGATGATATGTTGCTTTTTTTTAAAAAAGGCTGCGACCCGATGGTTGGCACTTTCCGCCTCCCCAAACTAGAAAGAGCTCCAACAATGAAGCTGATCCACTCAGAGGGGGAAAAGACCGTATCAGGACAACAGCTGGGGGTGTGGCATGGTTCGCACAGACAAATGAGGAAGGTGACAACAAAAGAAGATGGCAGGGCAGGGGGATAGTAACTTCGAAGGCTGGTATTCCCCACTAGAGAACTGCAATTTGAGATCCAAAGAAAAGGAAACTTCATGGAAAACCAGCATTCAGAAATTAGTGAGAGGTCGGAACATTTGTGGAACCTCTTGCCTGGTTCGAATACTTAAGAAAGCTGATGCAGGGGTAAGCGCTTTTGCAGAAATGGTCTGAGTTCCTTTCTTGACCTCATGTTGCCCCATCCCCAAAGAGAATCTGCATTGGTCTTGACTTGGTTACAATTTATCTTCAGTTTGGGGTAAGGCTGCCCTCCAGGCCAGCTTGACTTCAATTCCTCCTCTTCCTCTTTTACTTGATACCCCCTTCTGCTCCCAAAATAACACACAACTCCCCTCCAAGCAGTGCCTTCCACTGAGGACACTACTTAACACAATTTTGTGTCACTGCTTGACACAATTTTGGATTTTAAAAAAAATTGCAAGTAGTTCTGCAAAGGCTGCCGTGTCCAGAGAACAGTAAACCCCATATTTCCTATGACTCTCCCTCCCTCATGTACCGTGTTTCCCCGAAAATAAGACACTGTCTTATATTTATTTTTTCTCAAGAAGACACACTAGGGCTTATACCACAAATGCATAGAAATCCTGCTAGGGCTTATTTTTGGGGTAGGTCTTATTTTCGGGGAAACAGGGTATTCTATTCATGTCTGCAACAGTATTTATTTATTATTTTATTTATTTGTACCCCTGCCTTTATTTATTTATTTTTAGAGTCATATTCTGCCCCGCCCCCCACGAACGGGCTCAGGACAATTCAGAACTTATTCAGAAATAATTAGGCCATTTGGCATCACAGAAAACACAATAATAAATAGTTAATTAAAACACATTAAAACAAAAAATTAAAAAACACCAGTTGTTGGACAGTCTTCGATACTGGTGCTGGTGGAAGTTTGTTTAATTTGGGTGGTGTGGAAGTGGTGTCTTTAGCAGGGGAGGCCAACTTTTTTACTGGATTCCTGACACCTCAGCCAAAGGCCTGGTGGAACAGCTCCATTTTACAGACCCTGTTGAATGGTAAAAGGTCTTGCAGAGCCCTGATCTCACGCAGGAGCATGTTCCACCAGGCTTGGGCAAGAGCAGAGAAAACCCTGGTCCTGGTCAAGGTGAAATGGACATCCCTCAGGCTGGGGACAGCAGATCTTCATCAGCTTACCACAAGGCTCTCTGGGCACATATGGGGAGAGGCGGTCCCTCAGGTATGTCAGTCCCTAGCCCCACAAGGCCTTGAAAGTCAATACCAGCACCTTGAAGAAGATCCAGTACTCAATTGGTAGGCAGTGCAATTGGCATAGTGCTGGCTGAAAGTGTGCCTGCACAGGCAATGCAGTCAGCAGGCATGTTGCCACATTTTGCACCAGCTGGAGTTTCCAGATCAACCGCACGGGCAAGCCTGCATGAAGCAAGTTACAGTAATAAAGCCTGGAAGTGACCACTGCATGGGTCACTGTGGCCAAGTCCTGGGGGGAGAGGGCAGGGGCCAGCTGCCTGATCTGCTGGAGATGATAATGGGCAGACCTGGCAACTGTGGTGACCTGGGCCTCCATAGAAATTGAGATATCCAAGACCACCTCCAGGCCCCTCACCCTCTGGACTGGCACATATAATGTGCCATCCAAGGTGAGCAGCCTGATTCCCAACCCAACCCCCCCCCCCAACTTAGGTACTGGACCACCGTCTTTCTTGGATTAAGTTCCAACTGGCTCTGCTGTAGCCATCCTGCCATGCAGCCTCCAATACCTCCACAATGGGGACCCAAAGCGGCTCCTCCATTTTATCCTGTGAAGTAGATTAGGCTGAGAGTGTATGACTGGCCAAGGTCACCCGGCAAGCTTCCATGACAGAACAGGGATTTGAACCTGTCTTCCCCAGATCCTAGTCTGACACTTTAACCCCTACACCACACCTCTTTAGTACAGCTCTGCATCAGGAAAGGATTCAATCCCTCTTTCATATGTCATCCTTAGTTTTTAACTTTTGCAATAGCACAGACTGGTCTAACAAGACTTTTTTGTTGTTGTTGTTCTACAAGCATTTAGGAGCACACAGTCTCACTGCAAAACTATGCCACATCAGTACAGTACAGCAGCATTTCTCCCAAGCATTGCCTGTTATCCCATTTGAAAACTTAAAAATTCAACCCAAACCAAATCTATCGAGTCTGGGTTGTAATGCTCTAAGAGATGTGATAGCAGTGGCAGTGAAGCCTCTGTTTGTGATTGGCTGAACTTCCATAATGTCAGAGATGTGGCAGCTACGTATCCTTTCCTTCTGCCATCCCTTGTTCTCCCTCCCACCCAGCGGTTTGAAAGCCAAGTAACTACCTATTGGCGAGTAGATAAATGGGTACCCACCCTTAGTAGGGTGGGGGGCACCCTCCTCCTCCCATGGAGGTGTGTGTAGAGTGGCAGTGGCGGCAATGGCGATGGCGAGAATGGCAGCTGCAGCGGAGCAGCAGCGGCGGACGATCGGAGGAGGAGGAGGTGGTGTAACGCTGAAGGGGGCAAGTGGTGGCAGCAAAGCCAGAAGGGGACTGATCCCTGGTGGCCAGCAGCGGAGGAGTAGGGCAGCTGTCGCCGACGGAGGATGGAGGCGCAGTGACGTCATCCAGAGGCGCGCGGAGCCGGAAAGGACACAGTCGGGCTGAGGACAACGTCGCCGGCGATCCATCCATCCGCCTGTCTGCCTAAGCACTGGGACATCTCACAGCCGAAAGAAGAAGCCGAGCCGGGAAAAGTGAACGACACCGAGCCTCCACCAGGGTGCCGGTAGGCAGCCCCTCCCTTGAACTGATGTGGCCGTAGTTAGGGTTGATATAGGTGACTAGCACCCAAGAATTGTAAACCGCCCAGAGACCCCTACGGGGGTTAGGGCGGTATATCAAGTCGAATGATAAATAAAAAATAAAAACAAAAACCCTCTCAAACTCCCACAGCCTTGAAAATGAGGAGGATACATTTTTGCTGTGTAACAGCTATGGAGGCTCTGATCAGAAGGGGAGGGACAGTTTCCCCCTGCTAGCCAATTTTCACTTTTTTTAAAAAAACCCTGACCTTCCATTTGTCTCCCCTCTCACAATGAAAAAGGATACAGATTTCCATGTATTTTCCCTTGCAGGTTAAAAAAAAAAAGCAGCTAGGGGGCTTAATTTTGAGAGGAAAATTGATTTTCAAGAACACTTCCCTCCTCCCTACAGGGTTTTTTTTTTCAATGCTTCTGATTGTAGCCACCAAAGACTACTTTTGTTTATAAAAAAGTTCTGGGACGTTTTACAGAATTATGCATAAAAGTTTATGCTTCTGCTACGGAGTCAAGTCAGGGAACATCAATGTTGCAAATGTACCTGCTGATGGGTGGCATCTTCTAGGATGCTGAAGTGAATGAAAAGCTCTTACTTAGGCAGGGCTTCTGTTTTGGGGTTTTAGATTGAGCTTTTTATGTTTATTCTATACAATGCTTAGGAGTAATTTGTGAGTGAGATGCTTTCTGAGTAACTGCCTCCTTCTAGCACACAAGCACACAGCCCAAAAAAGTATTCAATTTTTCTGACTAAATGTGACTTCTCTGATTTTCAGTGGCTTATGCTGACAGCCCCCACTGGCAGTTGTAACTCTCCCTCCCTCCTTTCCTCTCTTTGTCTTCTCATTATGAGATGATTTATGAGGATTTGATAAGAGTTGCCATGTGGTTTCTTGATACAATGGACCTGCTAATCTTGTAACTTTGGCACAGAAACTGCAGCCACATTGTTGGAAACAGAAGCAGACTTGCTGCGTGATAGATCACCAGATATGAGCCATTAGTGATTTAGATGTATTGGTAAGAGTCTGAAATGGACATGAATCCATATTATCAAGGGTTATTATACTTTTAATTTATAGTACTGCAAAAAAGGGTACAATAATGCACCTGAACAGTTGATATCTTTTGTACATAGTTTGTTGGTCTTTAGACCTTTTTGGACTATTCCTGTACTTGAATGTAATATGCACAATCTTTTGGTTAATGTTCTTTTAATTTTAATTTTATTTTTGAAAAATAAAAAATAAAAATTTTTAAAAAGGAAAGAAAACAAACACTGGTGGTTTCCTTCCTACTGGAAAAATGTATCTAGAACAAATACCCACCCTTGTCATGAACACATGAGAAAATAATATGGAAGCCCAGACACCAAGTATAGATGTATAGAAGAATGGATGTATAGAGAGTAAGGATTAATAAGCAAAGAGGTGTAATTTATAATGAAAATGTGAAATGGTTCTGAGAAATTTTGCTAATCATAATGAAATTCTACTAATTTATCTTGATTTTTGAGGGATATTTTGTACATTTGGGATCCATCCCCCACATTCAATCAAATTTCAGTTTTGGCAAAATTCAGTCATAGGAACATTGGAGGCTGTCTCATATCACATCAGACAATAGTCTGTCTGGCTCAATATTGTCTATTCTGACTGACATCAGCTCCGCAGAATCTCAGGGGGAAAAAGGTCTTTCCCTCATACCTGCTTCCAACATCCTTTTACCAGATAGGACAAGGATTGAACTTGGAACCCCCTGAATGCAAAACATGTGCTCTGTTGCTTAGCCATGCTTCTCTTCATAAACTGAAATCACATGGAGCCCCTCTGAAAAAGTTCACTAATCCTATAAAAGCTGCTTAAAGTTTACCGAAAAAACTTCCCCTTCATACGTTTTCTGTGAGCAAAACACTCCAAACTGGATTTGAATGTCATTTAAGATGAAATTCAGTACAAGTCAAAGGGGGGGGGGGAGTAGATTAACTGTCATTGTTGATTGAGTGTCTACTCACTAATTGGGAATGCTCCTCAGCAGGGCTATATGTAGGAAGATTCTAGACCATGAAGTAAGAGTGCTGCCTTGTGCCTTCCTGGTCTTTGCCTGAGCATGTATGCCAGAAGGCAAGATTGCTGCTCAGTTCCTCTCAAACACTGCAGGGGTTAGAACACTGCAGATACTAAAAGCAATTTCCTTGTGCTAGAAAATGGTTCCTTGGCTAGAAAATGGTCCCATTCTTTGACAACACAGGTAGCTTTGACAGGTGGCATGTCTATATAGGAGGTAGGTAGGGCAGCAACCTGGCTATTTGATTTTGGGCTATGAGTTCAGCACACATTAATGATCAAATGGTGCAATATGAGAAATGGTTTCTTAAAGCCTTATGCCAGTAAAAAAGTATTCATCCAGCTGCACAGACAAAGAAGTTGCTTGCCTGTAACTGCTGTTTTCTGAAGTATACTGTGAAATTACTCATCCCACCCAACTGCTGTAGAAAAACTAGTGGGTTCCCCCGCCCCTAATTTGTTCATCTATCCAGTTTAAGCGTTTCTGGGCAGATACACTGTGTTAAGAGGACCACAGCAAACCAACAGCTTTTCTGACTTGACAACACATGGAATTTCTGACTTGACAACACATGGAATTCACTGCCACAGGAAGTGGTGGAGGCTACAAGCATGGACGGCTTCAAAAGGGAATTAGATAAGCATATGGAGCAGAGGTCCATCAGTGGATATTAGCCACAAGGTATAGATAGGGGCTCTGGGGCAAGTGATGCTCTGTCTTCTTGGTGCTTGGGAGGGGGGTCAACAGTGGGAGGGCTTCTAATGTCCTGGCCCCACTGCTGGACCTCCTGATGGCACTGGTATTTCTGGCCACTGTGTGACACAGAGTGTTGGACTGGATGGGCCTTTGGCCTGATCCAACATTGGCGTCTCTTATGTTCTTAACTTGCTTGGCAGTTTTGTGCGATCCAGGGAAAGCGCCCGTTATATTTGATGAGTGTCATCACCCTGCAGTTCAGGAAAGAACACAGGCAATCTGGGTAGTGTGCTCATGAAGAAGATCTAGCTCCTGTGGCTCCTATTGAGTTGTAGCTCCTATTTGGCCGCCGCTCCTATTGAGCACGCCCTATATGATGAATTTGGGTTTATCTTTGCCTAATGTGTGAAATGGCCCTGAAAAAGGGCTTGCTCCTCAATGTTGCTATGCATGTACTTACATCTATATTAAAATGAAAAGTAAAACAGAAACTTGCTCAGTCTTAACTGACATGACAGTCTTGTACTTTGGGATGCAGAAGGGGAAACAGCATGGCATTACTTTTCAAGCAGGCCATGAAAGATAGAATAAGTTTACAACTGAGTCCTACTTCAAGTAGTTTGAGACTTTACCACCTTAGGTCAAAGCACCGATTCTGGTATTTGCCCCACATTTTTCTCTGTGAATATTGCGTGCCATACCACAGAGCTGAAACACAACTAAACTTTGAGCTAAATTGACTGCTACCAACAGCATCATCTTGAAGGAAAACAGCTAAAGATCAAGAGACTTTTTTGTCAATATTGGGGGAAACAACAAAATGAAAACCAAAGACAAATTCCACTGGAACAATTTCTTTACGAAGGGATGAGCCTGCTTCCCTTTCTCACCTCTAGAACATTCTGAATCTTGGCCTGTGCACATACATTCCCAAATGTGAGACATAACAAAGATGCATAAGAGAAGTGAAGTCCATAAAACTGTGATGACTTGAGGGAGGGGATCACCCTCAGTCAAGGTGAAATATAAAAGGACCTGGGAAACCCCAAAAGACAGATGGAGGGGGGTTCTACTGTCCTGAGACATAGAATACTTTTGGACACACACAAAAAATGTCCAATGATCCATCCAGGACCCTGGACAGTGATCTTTATGACTGTGCTGAAGGGTTCTCTGGACAAATGTACAAAACAAACATAGCACAGCCTGCAAAGTCCTCTAAAGAGAGAGAAACTAAACTAAAGAAGGCAGTCAGCTAACTCTTTATATGTCTCACTCCTCCCTTATGTGATTAAGCTTGGGTGGTAGAGAGGTAGGAGAAAAAGAAAAGAAAAGAAAGAACACTGCCAATAAAACTAGAAAGCAAAGATAAGAATTTGAGTGAACTTAAATGAGATAGCAGTACAAAATCTGAACAAAACTCAACAGCTGGGATCTTCTTTCTATAGATTATCTGCAACCTGGCCTAGCCATTCTGAGGGTCCCAGGAATCTGAAGGTCATCTCCATCACTTTGGCAGGTCAGGAATTCAGGGGCCAATCATAAGGTGTTCTACTAGCCAGCTATGCTATTAGAATTTTCAGACTCTTGGACATCGCTGCCTTTCTTCCTGGGTGTGATATGTGCCCCCATTGAGTCTCCCTGCCACTGTCCAGGGGTGTTAGAGACATATTTTTAAAAATTATTTGTAAAAATTTTGACAATTTAATAATTGCTTTGATGAAGGACATAAGAACAACTGTTGAATCAAACCAGTGGTCAATCTAGTCCAGTATCCTGTCTCACACAGCAGCCAATGAACATAGCATAGAGCAGCGGGCCACATCTGGCCCCTGGAGGGCTCCTATCAGACCTGTTTCCTGCTTCCTTCTCTGCTGCTTCCTGTTCCTGTTTCCTTCTCTTGGGCTGCTGCTGACTCACAGATTGCTTGCCGGGGGCTCCTCAACTGCAAGGAAGAGACAGACAACCACACCTCCTTTCCCTCCATTGGCTGAGACTCCTCCCCCCTCCTCCAATGAGAAGAAAGGGATGGGGACAGAAAGAGAGCACACACTGGAGAGAGCAGAGTTGGAGTCAGTGCACCTTTAAGAACAAGAAAGTTTCATTTCAGGTATAAGCTTTTCATACTTAATTGGAGGGAGGGGGTATTCTTCTGCTCTGCTGTTTAGTTTGATACTTGATATTTCTCTGTCTGTGGGAATGAGATAGAAAGCTCCATTCCGTCTCTTTCCAGGTTGCAAGTGCTTCCACAGGCTGTTTCTGAAGTCAGCTAAACATATAGTTCTCCTCAGCTAGTGCAGGCCAATCAAAGTGTGTTGGGGGGAGCAGCCTGTCACTCAAGCTCTCCCTTCCAGTGAAGAATTAACTCTTCACCTCCCAGATTTCTGAAATGGCTGCACTAGGAAACCTGTTAAGTGTAGTCTGTCACAAAGGGGTTTTTCAATGGCTCTTTTTGCAGGGTGTTACTAATTTTATTAATCTGTGAAACAATTAATTATGTGAGACTTATTTCCCTTTGTCTGTTCTGAATGGGCTGCTCATCAGCTTCATTGGATGCCCTCCAGTTCCCTAGCATTTTGAGAGAGGGAGGACAATGTCTCTTTGCATAGTTTTCTCCCCACTCCAGGTAGCACTGGGGCATTAGCCCAGTACTGCACTGCTGGTTCTCCTGTCTGCCTATGTGGGCTTTCCTTTGCACTTGATTTGATGCAGTAATTCAAAGCAAGAACTGTTAGTTACCAAAGTCTGTTAAATAAACAAAATATTGCAAGAGTGCTAATGTTTTAAGCATGTTTGTAGTTTAAGTAAAAAATAATATCTTGTGTTTGTCTGTGCTCTTTGTAAAGTTTATATCTCTACTACCTGGCATTACATTTTATGATACAAATGGCCTGGCCTGACAAAGTTGCATTTATTTCCGATCCGGCCCTCATAACAAATGAGTTTGACACCCCTGGCATAGAGGCTAATGTCTTCCCCAGTTTCACCTCCTAGCACTAGTATTCAGAGGTTTACCAGTGCTAGGAGGCAGCATCAAGGAAGGCCTTGGACTCTAGGCCATGTTTGCTGGCCCTCCACGGCAACTGGTTGGCTGCTCTGTGAAACACATTCTGGACTAGAGGAAGTGGCTTTATGACTGAAAAAGGGGCTGTTGAATTCGAGCTGTGCACAGCCCTGCTCTGAGAAAGGGGGGGGGGCTGTAGTGCAGGGGTTACAGTACTCATTTAGGATCTCAGTGAACCAGGTTCAGATCCCCACTTTGCCACAGAAGCTCACTGGTGACCTTGGGTCAGTCACTCTTTGGCTAACCTACTTCACAGGGTGGTTGTTGTAAGGATAAAATGAGAAAGGGGAGAATGACGTAAATCATTTTGGGTCCTCACTGGGGAGAACAGTGGGATACAGCATAGAGAGAGGGCTTTTTTTCTGGGGGAACGTGCCAGAATGGAGTTCTGGAACCTCTTCAACAATTTTTTTCCTTAAAATGTTTAAAAGTTCACAAGTTTTCAATATACAGATTGAAAGCTTCATTTCCCTCTTGCAAGTTCCAGCACCTCTTTTTTTTATTATTTTTAAAGCCCTGGATACAGATATCTAAACAAATAAATATTTTTCATGATTGACAACAGAACTGGCAAATTAATGTGACAAATAAATTAATTAAACAGTGTTACATACCTTAGTATGCCCTGATGCTGGGAGCTAGAAGTCCTGATAGAGGGCAAAAAGTCCTTTATGCAGGAACCTCTGCTGATAAGGCTGTGCTTCAGAAGCAGTCTGTTATGTTTACATATTAAACAGTAATGAAAATTCACTTCAGTGGCGCACTTACATTAACTAGCATTGCCCAGCAAGATACCTTCCATTTCACTTATTTCAAAGCACTAACTAAGTGCTGCTCATGTGACCCTGACAGCCTCTGTTGCACTTCACATCCATCTCGTGCCTTCTGGCATCTCAGCATTGCCTACAGCAATACTTAAAATGGCCTCCACTGCCAGCTAATCACAAGTCAGTCAAACTCAGGGGGATAAGATGGCAGCTTCTTCAATCTGCTCAGCCATTTGTACTCATGGAAGTCAGGAAAAATAATACTTTTTTTGTAAAGGAAAAAAAAAAGAGCTGTTCTGATATTTTCAACCGTTAACATAATGAGCAGCCCCATTATTTTCTGGAAAGTGTTTTAATTTGGGAATAAAGGGCCAATAAACACATTCAGCTTCTCATTATAGCTTTCCATTGAACTAGCTTAATTGGCTTTTTTCCCCCTCATTGCTGAATGTAGTGAAGTTTCATGGGTAAAAGAGAAAACATTTTCAGGCTTAAAGATACATCTTGAGCTCCTGGTGCTTTTCGAATGCAAGCATTGCTCATTTGATTATTTCCTTCATTTAAAGATTGAAACAAAATCATTGAGCTTATTCTCATTGCCTCTAGGGCTTCCTTTCCATCTACCCTACCTTGCTCTTGGGGACTCTGCAACAAAATGCCAGTTACGTTGAGGGAAAACAGCCTAATGCTGTACAGATGAGGAGCCAATGAAGTATAGCGAATACAGACTGGCTATAGATGTGGGACACCTTTTTTCAACCATAAGACTCACCAGATGACCTTGGTCATTTCACTATATCTCAGTGTACTTCACAGAATTCTTGTGAATATAAACACACACAAACAAGGAAAAATAAGAGTGAAGTAACAGGAATTGGATCCAGATGGAAGGAATCTTTGGCTGTGAAGAATCAGTTCCCTGCCTTCCCCCTCCTTCCTGCTGAAGTACAAAATGCCCCACAAAAGGCAGCTCCTGAGAGACAGAGGACCCCTAGTACAGCGTGAGGGGGAAGTCAGAGGTCTGTTGCAGGAGGGAAAATCAGCAGTCCCTCATTCACACGAATGGAAATTATCTAGTCAATCCATGCTAAGATGTAATTAATTTTAAAAAAAGAATTCTTCGAAATAATAACGGGAAATGTAATAGTAGCAAATAATTAGTATTGTATGGGACCAACGCTAAACATCTGAAGTCATACATAACTTATGGAAAAGGACGAAACTACACAGCAGCTGCATTCAGATATAACAACCAACCATGGAGTGCCACAAGATGAGCCTTGGAATTGCTCAGGCTTGTGTGCTCCCTTATCCCTTCCCAACCTCCTTTTGTGTGCCACTGAGGAACAGATGACTTCCTGGTTCTCAGCCAATCATGTGGTTCACTTCTTGCCTACAAATCAGAATTTCCAACCAGGATTCAGGTTCTTGTAATACTCTAAAGAAAAGACAGAATGTGGAGGGAAGGATCAGTACGACAGGGAGGACAGAGAACTTTCTCACCAGCAGCTGTTCCTCTGCTCAAAATTCCTCCTACCCCAGCTGCTTTCCCATGCATGGGAGAAAAGATACAGACACAGTACATTTTCCCCCACTGGAAAGGAAAGTGTTAAGCCCCTTCACCTTTTGCTGGTGTGCCGCATAAGATTCCAGGCTCCTGTTGGATGCTTAAGTCCAGACAAGTCCAGAGACAAACGCAGAGCTTCGCTCCAAGAGACAATGGACTATGCGGATCCTAGCCAGCTCCAATCAGGGGGCTAGGTTCCCAGCCGAAAGCCTATGGGACTCTCAGCCACTGTAAATAACCTATAGGGAAGTAGGGGTGTGTTTTGGGTGGTGGTTTCTCGGGTGATATAAGCCGGCCTGCGAGCCGGCCAAACTCTTCTTGTTCCGGATAGAATAAAGTACGCTTTGCTGAAATTTCTTGAATGGCATTTCAGATATTCAGTCAATTAATACTTTGGTCCAGATGACCCAGATTGCACAACACTGAGAGGGATAAAATAAATGAGCTAATTTGCATGACACTGTAAGTAATTTCATTCTTTTAGTTCAACCACCATAGCAGACCTTGATACAACATAGTCCCAGAAAGCTCCATAGAACTGTTTCCAACCTCACCTCCCAAATGGTTGTATGACATTAGTCATATCAAGTTGAAATATTGAAATAGTTCAGGAGTAGATATCTGAAATTGCTCTGAGACATATTCTTATACACTTTAGACACTTTAATTTCAACATTCAAATATGTACATGAAAGATATTGCCACTGAAGTTTGCTGATGGGATTGTCAAGAGTAGGGATGGGCATGAACTGGGGGGAAAAAGTGATTCTTGTTGGTTCATGGCCAAACCAAGAACTGAATCAAACTGGAAGGTTCGTTCATTAACTGACGTGGTTTGTGGTTCACAGCCCTGGAAACCCCATTGAAAGGGTCCACAGTCCCTTTAAAGAGAGTTTGCAGAAAACCTGAAAAACCGCTGAGTGATGGAGAGCAGCCTGTTCCCCATCACTCAGCTGTTTTGGGCTTTCTTGTGCAGTCCCAAAACAGCTGAGCAGTGGGGATCAGGCTGCTCCCCACCACTCAGCTGTTTTTGTGGCTTTTGTGGGAAACAGAAAGCAGGGGTTTAAAGGGACTCTGAGTCCCTTTAAACCCCTGCTTTCTGCTCTATCCACAAACTGTCATTAACTGTTTTAAAAGTTCATGGAAGTTCATGACAGTAGACCCATCATGAACTTCAGTTCACAAACCAAGAACAGGGCAAAATTCATGATGAATTTTTCACCGTGGTTCAGTTCATGCCCATCCCTAGTCAGGAGAGCCTCTCCCTGTGATCTTAATTCCCAGGCAGGAATATAAGGAAGAAGACAGTCCTTCAGATATCATAGTCCCAAACTATGTAGGAATTTAATGGTCAAAAATAACACCTTGAACTGGGCTTCGGGAAAGGATTGGTAGCCAGTTTAATTGCTGTAGTATTGGGAAATCATGCTTCCAATAGCTGACATAGGCCAGCAATCTAGCCAGAGCATTCTGTACAAGCTGCAGCTTTCAAACATTCTTTAAAGGTAGACCCAAGTAGAGAGAATTGAAGTAATCCATCCTAGATTGAAGTAATCCAGCATTGAAGTAATTCAGTCCAGCACTGAAGTAATCCAATCTAAGGCATAGATCACTGTGGCTAGATCTGACTGACCCAGGAATGGACTCAGCTTGAGGCACCAGATGGAGCTGGGTAAAAACACTCCAGACCACTTCAGCCACCTGGTTTTCTAAACTGACTGCTGTGTCAAGTAGCACTCCCAAACTGTTTTAAACCCTGGCCAGATCAAAATGCATCCAGAAAATCAGTCTCTTCTAAGAACCTGTGAATCTGACAAGCAATCACCCGCTCAAGCATTTTGCTTGAAAATGGAAGATTAGAGACTTGCCAAAGGTTTTCCGACATAGTAGGGCTTAGGGAGCATTCCCCCCCCCCAAAAAAAAAACAAGTCTAATCACTGCATCCTTGAACTTGGGTAGTAAAACTCCCACCCCCACCCCAAGAAGCATTCATTCTTCCCAAGCAGCTTCATTCTTCCCAGGAAAGTCTACTGTTGTCATTCTCTTGTCAGAGGCATGTTTGGCAACTCTTCAGACTTAGGCTTTTTCAATAGCTGCTTTATGTCGAATAGCTTTGGAAAAGAAATCATGGAACGCCAACTCTCCAAACTTTCCAGTGAGGCTATAAGCAAGAGACTTATGGATACCTTTTAGGGTACCCTAAGTATGCATTAAGGGGGGAACACTCTGCTGATGGGGGCATAAGGTGTTTTTACATTGGGTGACAATGCTTTTATATCTGTTGTTTTAATGTTTATGTATCAAATTATTTTTATATTGTTTTATACATTGAATCTTGAGATGCTGATAGATCTCAGTGATGGATCTCAATGATGGATATATAAATATTCTAAATTAAATTAAATACACAGAAATATAAAGCAGTGAAGAACCAAGAACTGCATACTCTGAACAGACAGTTTACTTCACCAAGCAGAGTAAGGAAGTTTCTCCCACACACAAACATCATATAATGTTGGTTGAATACTGAAGTCCCAAGATCCATGTTTTTTTCATAAAAAGTTTTTAAGTGGATGTAAAGGACTATTTCTTCCATAAAAGATTACACTCCAACAAGAATTGTTAGGACACAGTCCTATAGTGTTATCTTTTTCTTCCTATCATTCTAGTTGAAGATTCTAATGATTGGGATCTATAAGGTCATGAACAGAAGACATAACTCTTGCATAACTTCTCCATGAAGATATACAAGCCATTGAACAAACATAAATTGAGCAAAGAGCTTATACCTCTGCATGTGAAAAAGGCCTTTTAGATACAATTTATATGAGCACCTTGTACAGGGGTACGAAAGGTCAAATCAAACAACATTCTAGAACAGGGATCCACAGCCTCTTTCAGCTGGTGGGCACCTTTGAAATTCTGACGCAGGATGGTGGGCAGTGCTTAAAGTGGCTGCTGCAGTGAGCTAGACACAATCTGGCTGCAACAGGGGTGGAGCAATCCACAAAATATCAGGGAGTAAGGTCATGCATGTACGTTTTTTGTAACCATGTATTATCTGGCCAAAAACTTCACCTGGCCCCTTCCACTGTCTAAAAACACTTGGCAGGTGCCAGAAAAGGTGGTGGTGGGCACAGTGGCACCTATGGGTGACACTTTGGGGAACCCTGCTCTAGAAGATCTGCAATAGGATATTTCTAGTGCTTTTAAATGGAAGTTGTACCTTTCGGGTCTTGATTTGTATTGTGAGTTTGGGGGCAGAGTGAAGAAGAAAATGTTTATTGCTTCCTATCCGGCATAGCTTTTCTAACAAGTTCTTAGCACACCTGGAAGTGGAAAAGGGTAGGCTAACAGAGGTTGTCTATCATTGCCCCCATTTCAGGGTTAACAACAGCCTACTGGTACTAGTGAATCCACATGGGATATAAATGCCACAGTCCCAATCTGATCAGGCCACCCATGGCTACGGTTTCTATGAAAATAAAACTCAGGAAGATCAAATCAGGTATCCTTCAAGCATCTGTTCAGATTTGGCCCAGAATATCTTACATTTATTCCAACACATCCAATATGCATGTTGTGTAAGCAAGCCCTGACTCATAGATCACAGCACTATATAAATAAATAAATAAATAAATATAAATAAATAAATATATATCCCCTGTGCACAGAGAAAAGGTGATGTTTAAAGGATCTTGATAGTGTCATTATGTAAAATAATATTTTACCTGTAAATTTCATCTGTTAAACTGTAGTATAGCTTAACAGATGAAATAGCTTGTTTTATATCTGCTGATGACTATTCCTAGCCACTGGGGTTAGTGACAACCTACCCTACATACTTTTATAGATGCTGGAAAATGTGCAGTGCAAAGCAGGCTAGAGAAAGGTAACAATGCATGGTTTTTGTAGATAACTGATAAGAAAGAGGATTTGAGTGGTAGGTGAAATCTTTGGAAAAGCTGATGCTATTTTAAAATTCCCTGGTCTCTTTGCCTTTCTGCTCTTTTGCATTCACTGAATATTTGTAAATGACCAGTTTGTTATAAAAGGCACTATAATTCTCCAGTGCTGTCCTCTTCACAAGGAAAAGAACCCAGGCATGAACTTCCCATACACTGAGAAAATGGGAAGTGCACAGTATTCTTCATGAAAACCTTGGGCCGGCCCAAGGTTTTTTTGCACACCAGGTGAGGTTACCTTGCCCCCCCCCCAGATGAGGCTACCTTGTACCTTTCTGATGCAGGAGAAGGGACCCGGGGAGGCAGTCACTGCGAAGCTCCCTCTCCCACCCTACTCCTTCTTTCCTTCTGTTTTCACTGTTGCATTGCATTGTGTTACAGACTCTCCTGCCCCAATCTCTCCCCCTCCAAAGCCCCCCTCTGAGCTCACCAGATCCCACTCTGGATGCCCTCGCTGCCACTCCCCCCTCCCCCGGCCCCAGTGCCTGCCCACCTGGGCTCACGAGCTCTCCACGAGCTCTGCACCGGCTGGCCGCAGCGCCTAACCAGCCACCTGGAAGGCCCACAAAGCCTGGCCACGCTCACCTCGGCCGCCACAACTGCTGCACAGGGGAGGAGCCTCCGCCAGGCCCCACCACTGAGCCGGCCTCTGAGCATGCACAGAGGGGGCACCCACAGGCCACGCAGCTCAGCCGGGGCGTGGAGTGATGGAGCCAGAGGATGACAGAGGCTGGCTGGGACATGGGGGGGAGGCGTGCTTTTCTGCGTCCTCGTCAAGCCGGTGCCCTAAGCAATGGTTAGGAGCATGAACTTTAATCTGGGAGAACCGGGTTTGATTCCCCACTCCTCCACATGCAGCTGCTGGTGTGATCTTGGGTCTGTCAAAAGTTCTCTCAGAGTTGTTCTCTCATGAGCTTGAAAGAGCTCTCACCTACCTCAGAGGGTGTCAGTGGTGGGGAGGGGAAGGGAAAGGAGATTGTAAACTGCTTTGAGACTCCTTTGGGTAGTGAAGAGTGGGGTATAAATCCAATCTCTTCACTTCTTCATGCAGATGCTGGTGGTCCAGGGACCTCAAGTGACCATGCAGTCCTGAGCAGGCTTGCCCATTGGTTTGGAAGGGCCAGTGACTCTGCTCAAGACTGCACTGAAAAGATCCCCACCTTGTTTGTCAACCCACAAGATAGTTCAGACTCTTTCCTCTTGGTGCCTGAGAAGGGAGAGTCTTCTGGCTGTTCATCTGCCTTTACTCTTTTGGAACTCTTCTGTGCCAGTGTCAGCTTGCTATGCACAATAAGGACAAGTTTGTATTTACGGAGAACAGCCAACTAACAGAACAAAGCTTGAGTTCAGTGGCACCATTGAGACCAAGGAAGTTTGATTCAAAGTGCAAGCTTTCCTGTGCAAAACAATGTTTTGTCTGAAGCAGTGTGCTTTGCAGAGGAAACTTTGCTGGCCTCAGAGGTGCTTCTGCTGCTTCTGACCAATGGGGCTACCCACCAGAAGCCAACTAATCATTCATGATTTCTTTAGGGCTGCCAGCCACCTGGAAGGGGGGGAGGGAAATGCCTTGAACAGAGGCTAGAGGTCCGGAAAGGGCCAGGGACCCGCGGCTGAAGCTTTTCAAGGCCTCACATTGGTCAGCAAGTATAGGGGTGCTTTTTCTCTGGGCTGCTGGCAGACCGACCTCATTCAAACATCATGCAAGTCAGGAAACCCCGAGAGGATACACATACCCGTTGCCTACAGTTCCACCCAGAAGCTGGGGTGGGGGTCATTTTAAAGCGAGGCTCCTGGAGCTGGGTGGTGCCAGGCAGGCGAAGGTCTTGAGAAAGGAGGCATCTCTCTGCAGACGCCGTGCAAATGGAGGAGGTGGAGGGAGGGGCAGAGGGAGGGGCGCCGAAGCTCTCCGTGCCAAGGAATTCCAACCGCCCCGCCCGAAACAGCCGTCCAGTCCAAGAGGCGGGGAGAAGAAGGGCAAGGGGGGGCTTGGTGCAGAGGGAGCTCCTGCGGGTGGCATTGGAGCCCCCCCCAGGCCGCAGACAGACAGCGGCACGGGCAGCCTCCCACGCAGCGCTTGCGTCCTCTTTCTGCTCCAGAGAAGGGAAGGGGCTGGAGGAAGTTGAGCACTAGGAGAGCGGAGCGGCTGCCTTCTGTCTGCAGGGCAGCGGCAGGCGCCACGCAAGAACGCGGGGCACCGAGCAGTAGCGGTGACCACCAGTCCACATTGCTCTTGAGAAGATCTGGGGGAATAAAATCACTTCCGGGGGCCTTCCCATTCTTTAATTGCTTAATCATTAGGGAAATCTCTTCTGGTGTAACCGGGGGCCAGGTTGGCAGGGTCTCTACAGGGTCCATCATGGGAGAGGTCATCTGAGGATCACTATATAACGCCGCAAAGTGTTTCTCCCAAATCTTAGCGGGAATAGTGTCTACCATCGTAATACTTTTATTCCTATGCACTCCGGACACAAATTTCCAGAATCCCACATTATCTTTGTTCTTAGTTATCTCTATTAAGGTTTGCCACCTAGATAATACATGGGCCCGTTTTTTTGACTTTAATAAAGCCTTATAAGCTTTTTTGCTGAGCTGGAAGTCATTTAATTTATTTGGATTTGCCAAAGATGCCCTACAACTCACTATAAGGTTCTGCTTGGCCTGAAAACATTCTTGGTCAAACCACCTTTTATGAAAAGTCTTCTTATTATTATTTCGGGACGTGTTGGATCTCGTTAGGATCGGCTTAAATAATTTAATAAGATCACCATAGAGAGCCAACAAGATATCACTTTCTACAGGAGAATTTATAATCCTGGAAAAGAGTGCCAAGCCCTCCATCGAGTGCGATCGTGCAATACATTCCACATTAAGTGCATTATTCCATTTATTTTTGATCTTAATATCAGCAATCTCCTCATTTTGGGTCATTCTAGTATACAAGTTTGCCAGTTGGGCTTCGGAGACCCAGCTAAAATTTAACGGGAAATGGTCACTTTCAGGTCTTGAATCAACCTTAAATTGGGACATTCTTGGGAGTAAATCTCCTGATATTAAAATATAATCAATTGTAGATCTTTTATGTCCTGAACAAAATGTTAGTTGCCCCGGATAGTCACCCTTCACTGAACCATTTAAGATATATAAATTCAGTTTGGAAACCAAGTGAATCAGACATAACCCAGAGATGTTTAACCCCGGATCTAACGAGGCACGATTAAATGTAAGTTGGTTGATTTCCAAATCAGGACAGACAAATTTATCCAGAAGTACTACATTATTAGGACCCAATCTTGCATTTAGGTCCCCCCCTATAATAAGCATCGCATGTGGAAATTTTTGGACACAGTCCAGAATAAACTGTTCCACCTCCTCCCAGATTGCTCTTGTTAGATCCCGGGACGGTTGTGGTCTCAAATATAAATTAATGCATATTATCTTATGTCTGCGGAAAATCATCACCACTGCCACTGCCCATTTGTGTCTACTGTTAAGTTCAATAATAGATATGTTCAGAGAACAAGAAATAAATATTCCCAAACCGCCAGAAGGTCTCCCCCTTTTTTTACTAGGAGAGGCCGAAGTTAAAATGTGCTTATAATTAGGAATAATAAAATCACTGGTCATCCATGTTTCCTGTAAAAGGATTACATCAAATTGAGTAATATAATCTAAAAAGTCCTGATCCATCCTTTTGGAGGACCAGCCTGCAATATTCCACGAAATTAAGGAGACTGTTTGTCAATCTGCTAATTCAATAAAATCCAAAACACAATTTTGATCCTTAAAAATACAACCATTACCAACACTTTTAACAGGGATCAAAACCTTTCCTTTAGCCGGGTACCTAGATGGATTTCCAATCGTAGAAGAGCTTGTAACTTGGACATCAGAATTAAAGTTGTTTTTAAATAACTTACTCTCATTTTTATCAACTTACATTCCAGTACATTAGGAATATTTTAAATAATTGATATTTTATGTTCATTTGTTTGTAACGGGTTTAAAATGTACTTCGATGAAGTTTTACATAAGCCGCCCTGACCCCTCCTCGGCGGGGAAGGCGAGATGTAAGCTGAATTCATTAAATAAAAAAGGGCCCCAGATCGTATGAGGTCTCTTGTGAGGACGGCCAAGTTCTACACTGGCACATCAACCAGCTACGCCGCCGGACGATGCCATTGGACCCCAAGGACTCGGACATGGCCGAGGTTCCGGAGACCTCACCCCAGGCCCAACTCCCGGTGTCCGACCCCCGGGCTCTACCCTTGGTTGAACCCGAGACACCTCTTCTGGAGGTGCCGGGGACGCTGGCACCGCCGCCCCCAGTGCCTCTCCCGGCCAGCTCGCCTCCGAGGGCTCCCGGGGTAGAAACCGCAGCAGTCCCTGAACTTTGCCACTCTACCCGCACCAGGAAGTTACCAGCCCACCTGAAGGACTTTGTCTGTGGGTGCATTGCGGACCAAGGGGGGAGGGGTGTAATGTATCCAGTCCAGACAAGTCCAGAGACAAATGCAGAGTTTCGCTGCAAGAGACAATGGACTATACGGATCCTAGCCCGCTCCAATCAGGGGGCTAGGTTCCTGGCTGAGAGCCTATGGGACTCTCGGCCACTGTAAATAACCTATAGGGAAGTATGGGTGTGTTTTGGGTGGCGGTTTCTTGGGGGATATAAGCCGGCCTGCGAGCTGGCCAAACTCTTCTTGTTCCGGATAGAATAAAGTACGCTTTGCTGAAATCACTCTCTGTTTGCATACTTTTCACACCAGCTGTTCCTCTGCTCAAAATTCCTCCTACCCCAGCTGCTTTCCCATGCATGGGAGAAAAGATACAGACACAGTACATTTTCCCCCATTGGAAAGGAAAGTGTTAAGCCCCTTCACCTATTGCTGGTGTGCCGCATAAGATTCCAGGCTCCTGTTGGATGCTTTTCTTTATTTTTAAAAAATCAATAAATTCAATTGTACAAATACTATGTATCTTGTGAGAGAGAATGAAAGAAAGAGTGCAGAGGATTTCATATTGAAGTATACAGAATAAAAATGATGTTGCAAAAGAGGTATTATAGGAAGAAAGCCCTGAACAGCAGATGGCCATCTGGAGACAAAACAGGAGTTATTACAAAGCTCAACTTGTTCATTTCAATTCAACAAAACCCATAGTGCCTTGTTTTTATGCACTTTCCCCAACTCTCCAAAGAAGTGCTTGTGCTCACAAGCTGTGCTTCTGTTGAAGCCATGGAAAGTGGTGGTAATAAATCCAGGCCAGCCCGTCCCTTTGTGATCGGCTCATAAAATGAAAACATGGCACACATTAGTCAACCATATTTGCTCAAATGACACAACTGTTTCCGAAACAGCAACGCCTGCCGAGAAACCCGACATTAATGCTCCAGGAAATATAAAGGGCAGAGCCACAGAGAGAATGTTTAGTAAGATGAAACTCAATCAGCTAAAAACGTCAAAAGGTGTACTGAAAAATCACTTGTCATTTTAATACCTGCAGATCATGCTTTCCATCATAGTAAATGAAGCAGGTTTTTTTCCCCAGTTAAAAGGATGGACAAATGAGAAGCATTATGTTTTGGTAATATTCCTACAGTGTTGGTATCTTAGACAGTGGTCCTAAGCAGTGTTCCCTCTAAGCTGAGTTAGTGTGAGCTAGCTCACAGTTTTTTAGCCTCCAGCTCACAGATTTTTGTCTTAGCTCAGGAAGGACGGGGGGGGGGGTGTTGTGTGCAGCTGTGACAGTTGTTCTTGTTAGTGGCAGCTAGGGGGGAAATGACTGACACCCTTCTGGGCAGGCATCACTGAGATTCAGAGAGAGGTTGAAGCTGGATTATGTATCTCACAGCTGTTGTATGGCCAGCATATCATAGGCTTTTAGCACTACACAACAGGCAGAAATTCATCTGGCACAGCTTTTTTCTCTATATTGTTAAAAACAAGGTCACGAAAAAAAGGCACCAAATCTAGGCTTCCATTCATCCTAGCAGAAGACAACCAATGGCGGCTTTCCTACATGTTCTGCTTCCAATAAAAAGTATTTTCAGTAAGACTGAAAGGCGATAGATAGCCCTGCTATTTTATGCAGAGTTATTATCCGAGGTCTCAAACAAATTTATTTATTTATTTATTTTATTTATACCCTGCCTTTCTTCCCAATGGGAACCCAAAGTGGCTTACATCATTCTCCTGTCCTCCATTTTATCCTCACAAGAACCCTGTGAGGTAGGTTAGGCTGAGAGAGTGTGACTGGCTGAAGTTCATCCAGAGAGCTTCCACAGCACGTGTGGGGATTCAGACCTGTATTTCCCATATACTAGTCTGACACTATTAACCACTACCACCACAGGGGCTTTCAGTAATTCAGAATTAGGACAGATTCACAAACACATGTTATCAAATCATAACCAATACTACCACACGATAGTCCAGTTGCAGAACTACATTAAGGTACACATGGGCCCCGGTCAAGTATGCATAAATGGGTCCCTTGCTTATTCTTCATGAAGCAGAAGCCACTGGAAATGTGGCCCAGTGCAGGGGGAAAAGATCTTCCTTGCCCTTCAGTTACAGAGTCACTTCAACATGTAACATATTTATGATGCTAGAGAAGACTAAATATGCATCTGTGTAAAAAGAACATCATGCCAAATGTTCAGTGACTGTTTCCCACAATTGTCAAAAATGTAGTTCTGAAGTTGTTGCGGAATTAGGGCCTGGATTGAACCTCAGTCCTTAGTTACTTTAATTTCTATAGTAAAGTATAATTGAATCTTTGGTTCTGTTTCCCAGGAGGCTTCAGGACTCTGCTGGTGCTGTAGCCTTCTGGTACTGATAACCCTGGTACCGATAACTGACAACCCTGTACCTTGCCTTTTGGAATGTTATTCACTATCAAATTCTAAATAGGTATCTGTAACTAGCTTCCTTGACTCACTGAGCCACCTTAGCTTTCCCTGATTTTCCTGACCCCAGAGATAGAAAAAAAGCGCTGAGCTTTGTCATGTAGTCAGGTATATGTCAGGTGCTTAGCAACAGACTCGACTGACAGTTACATTCGCACCTATGGATGGGAAAAGGTACTTAATGTCTGAATTTAGGCTGAGTTCAGACTGGCAGTTTGCCCAGATATAGGCACGAGCCAGAAACGTCTCACAAACGGATTAAAGGGGCTATTCACACAGGCACATCTGTCAGGCATTCCCCAGCCATACTCAACCCGTTTTGTAATGCTTCCCTCCCGGGTTTAAAAGATACCAGATGAAAGTGGTATCAAACCCTGGAAAGCACGATTATCCCATGTCCATCCTGCACCAACAAAGTGTGAACGCCAAAAGGTGAGTTTTTCTTGTGCGCATATGTGCATAAGCGAATATCTCCAGATTACTAAAAAGAAAGCCTCGCCTTACAGCTGTGCCTCCACCAGGGGTGGGCCAACAGTGCGAACGCTCCCTTGCACCTCCTCCCTGGTATGCTCCCGAAGCAGTCAATGCGGTGTGACTGGGAAAACCCGGAACAAATTTCTTGCCACGACTCCCTCCCGCTTCAAACTGCCAGTCTGAACTCAGCCCTACTCTTGTTCGTGGTTGTATGCCAGCCACCCTGTGTTATGGGTCTTGGCAGGCAACCAGGATATATCCTTTATAAATTTACAGTGCACTCTAATTAGTTATTTGAATAATTTGATTAATTTTGTGTGCTGCATACCAGATTCTTATATATTTTAAAGGGTTTTACGTTTGGGTTTGAAGTTAAATAAATAAGAGGTGTTTTGAAACAACTTGATGCAAGTGGGAAGCCAGTTTCTCTCTCTCCCCGAAGAACACAGTGGGGATGGGAGTCCATGAAAAGGTTCCTGCACTCCTCGTTTCCCCAACAGAAATAATCCTGAAGTAATATCCTGTCGGTCAAACATACATGGCTGCAATCCTAAAAACACTCCTGGGGGCATAAGCCCCACTTAATAAAATGGGACTTACTTCTAAGTAGGTCTGTTTAGGATTGCTCCCTGTATGTGATACTTCCTGGGAGAATAACAGTAAGATTTATAAAATTGTGTTATAGAGACTGGATAGTTAGTTCAATAGCTGGGCAGGAATATGACTTGGCCAGCACTCTGATCACTACTACCACACAGTGTTCCAAATTATTCAATATAAGTATATTTTGATCAGGGGTTGGGAAATTACCCCTTCTGTCCTTCTAGAAGAGTGACATGTTTGAGCTTCTTGAGAAGAAGATGTTTTGCCCCTAGCAGAATGTCTGTGTAATCCTGCCTTAAAGGGACAGACACAGAGGGAGGCAGCCCCCTTGTCTATGTCTATGTAGGGGTTTCTTTACCATCTCTCCAGCTGCCAGTTCATCACAGATGTGTCTACTAATCCAGCCAGGGCCTCTGCTCCACAAAGCAAAGCTCTCCTGCCCTGGGCAGCTGAGGGAAGACAATGATGCCTCAATGACATGGGTCTTCTCTGTTCCATTAATTGTGCTTATTGCCTTGGTTCTCCAACAGAGTGAGCACAAGCCTATGTGGTGTAGAGGACTGAATGTTGGAACTGGATGGGGAACGGAGGCTGGACTCAAGTCCCTGCTCAGCTGGATGATCTGGGACTACAGATGGGCAAGAACCAGCTGAACTAAAGTTCATCATGGATTTTGGACAGTTTGTGGTTCATGAAGCAATGTTCGCAAACTGAAGAACCGCCATGAACTTTTACAAATTTTTCTGTGGTTCATGGTGATTCATGGCAGTATGTGAAGAGCAGAAAGCAAGGGTTTAAAAAAATAGCTGTTTGGTTTAAATGGCTGGGAGCTATTTAAACCACTGCTTTCTGCTCCCCCTGAAAAGCTGTGGGGAGCAGAAAGCAGGAGTTTAAATGGCTCTGAGCCTGGGGCTGGCTGCCCAAGAAAACCCCTTTAAACAGCTGAGCATTATAGAGCAAGCTGCTCCCATGGCTCAGCTGTTTTGGGCATGAACCTCACAAACCCAGTATGGTTTGTATGTTAGCCAACTGGGTTCATCGTGTTTGTGGTTCATGCCCATCCCTATCTGGGTCAATTTAGCATCTCTAAGCCCAGTTCACAGAGTTTCTGTGAGGAGAAACAATGGGGTAAGCTGAGAAAGATGCACATCAAAACACATTTGGCATTTTTCATAAGATGTGGGGAATTGAGTATATTATTGTTTTTATTATACCAAGTGAACTCCTACAACTAGATTCTGGGGTTATCATGTTAGCACTTTTTGCTGGATTTAGATTATATCTGACTCGTGTGTAAATAATATTTTAAAGACTTCTACGGATCCTACCAGTTTTCCCTAGTGCAAGAGGGAAGAGAAGACCCCTTTGACTCTCAGAAAGGCTACCATGGAGATTGTGGTACCCGTATGTACAAAAACCCAAGACAAATGGGCTACACGAAGAGGGGAATGAAAAAGATCTCCAATCCTCCCTCTGGTACAATCCAACCCCATGTATTTTTAGAATGCATTCACGCTTATGTCCTCCATGTATGTGCCTTACACCTATGGCATGTTCTGCTGAGTTCCTTGGAGGGAGAATAGAACACAAATATAAGAGCTATACTGTAACTTTTCTTCATCTGGGAGTAAGGGTGTGCAATTTTTTTTACTGGATCTTTTTGGTTCTGTTCTATTGAACTGGTATTGTATTCAGATCTCTGTTTTCTTGGAAATCCCAGATTTTTTGGGGGGGGAGGGATTCAAACAGACCCAAGAAGAAAAAAGTAGCAGCAAAGCAGCAAAAAACAGCTGACATGCGGAACAGATTGCTCCCCTATCATCTGTTTTTTGTGCTTTCTACTGCATTCCCTTTAAACAGGGGTCATTTAAAGGGACTGCAGAAGACAGCTCAAAAACAGCTGACCCATAGCTGCACTTGAAGCCAGCCCAAAGCTGACCTTGCGGGGAGAGCTCTGCTTTCCGCTGGCTCAGCTGATTTTAGGGCTGGATTCCCGTGCAACCTCGTTTAACATACAATGAGAACAGATTTCATCTTACGATCTGTTATTAATATATACTGAGAAAGAGTTTTGCATAATGAATCTATCAATAACATTACATTTATATTTTAAGGAAATGTGGCATATTTAAGCAAACACTGAGATAGTTATTGTTAAGAGGATCATATTTCCTTTTTTGCTTTTGTAACACAAATTAATTCTGACAGAAGTAAAATATTATTTGCAGTTCAACTGATTAAAGAACTGCTTTGAAATGTCTGATTCTAAGAAGTACTGATCAGAATGAGTTATTTTAAAATATATTGCGGCAGTGTAATCTTTGTTTATTTTATACTCAACAAATATTCATATTTGGATTTGGGTAACTTGTTGTTCTGTGTAGTCCATGATGACTGGGCTGCTAGCTTACACCCTTTTACTTATTTATACATCTTACATCCCTTTACATCCCCCCTCCTCCATTTGCACCTGGCTGGATGACCTTGGGCAAGCCGTAGTTCTGATAAGAGATGTTCTTGAAAAAGAGCAGTTCTCAAAAGAGCTCTCTCAGCCCCACCTACCTCACAGGGTGTCTGTTGTGGGGAGGGGAAGGGAAAGGAGTTTGTAAGCCGCTCTGAGACGCCTTTGGGTAGTGAAGGACAGGGTGCATGAAGCGGTGCAAGGCAGCCAGGTGAGCAGGCTGGCAGATGAGGTGTGGCCAGGGGGCTGTGGGTCCTGTGGCTGAACCTGCAACTACAGAGATTTCTCCCCTTCTCCCTCCAGTGCAAGATTGCAGACCTCGCTCGCTTGCATGCACCTGTGCCCTCATTGCCGAGGAAGCTGGCCACCAAGGGAGAGAGAAACACAGCACTCCCTTAGCTTCCCCTCCTGGGTTTTTCCTCCATCTCCTGCCTTCTCAGTCCAGCCCGGTTGCACCAACGCAGGGCGCACACAAGCCGAGCACACAAGCCGAGCAGCCATCTCCATCCCGTCTGCTTGCCCACCTCTCCTCCTTTGGCTTGTCTCCCCGGGGGGGCTGCCACTTCCAAGTCTGAGAAGTGTTGCAGCAGAAAGCCCACCTGCAGGGCGGTGGGTGGGGTTCTGACTGAGGAAAAGTCACTGTGGAAGCACGAAGTCAGCCAGGAAGAAAGAAATAAGGAACCGAACAGGAGCCCGCCACTTTTGCCGTAGTTCCCTGCACTCCACACAGCCAATGTGGTTGCGGGGGGAAATGAGAGGAGGGGATCCTCCTCAGGTCACTCGGACTCAGTGACTGACTTCCACTTACACCCAGTCTCCACAATTGGGGAAAAAACCCTTCTCCTGCCTGCCAGTGTGAGTTTATTTTATTTTATCAGTGCCCCCTGACTTATTTAAAGGTCCCCTGAATTAAGAAATCCTGGCTACGGGCCTGTCTCCCACATATGAGAGAAGCACAAATTGTCACTACACCAGAAAATGTTCTCCCAGAGGAGACAATTGGGAACATCAAAGCCAGCTGAATAAGACCTGGACTGCACATCTGTTCTTCCCTTTCTGCAGGTAATTTAAAGCTTGGATATTGGACTGGCTGACTTGGCTTCTGGTGTCAGGTTACAGGGTCTCCCTAATTTCCAAAGATAACAAGGCCACAGGAAGTTTCAGGAGTCCAGTGTCATTCAGTCAGAGGTCAGGTTTCCAGGAATAAATCAAGGCAATGTTGGGTATGGGTTGCGTCCATGTCCAAAAGTGTCTCTCAGGAGTTTTTATAGCTGCACACCAAGATGTCATGCATACAGTCAGCTTCTCAGGAACAATCCTGCAAAGATTCATCTCCACTATCAGCAGGCAGCTGGCATTGAGCCAGGAGGCATACACTTTGCTACCTAGTCTGTAAATCTATTCTCAGCCTTCTTTTGCGGCATTCCAAGGGTGCACATGATCCCAAAGGGCTGGGGGCAGGCAACTGACTTTTGCCTGCTGAATTAGAGCTGAAGGATGAAGGTGATTCTGAACCAGCTCTTGGCTGTAAGTCCAGGCATGACTGCA